>NC_051423.1:19351955-19353603 GCF_015228065.2 Penaeus monodon | reverse complement strand
TATCTCCCTTTCCCCTCCTCCCCCCTCCCCCCCTCCCAGCTGACGGCCCACCCGAAGGCGATCCGGCGGGTCACGCTCTTGACACCGATCGCGAGGCAGACGACCGCCGCCGCCGCCGCCGCGCAGACGGGGACAGTCTCGCTGCAGGGGACGGATGAGTCTGGGGACGGATGGGTCTGGGGACGGATGAGTCTGGGGATGGGGGTGAGTGTGGGGATGGGTGAGTGTGGGGTGGGTGAGTGTGGGGATGGGTGAGTGTGGGATGGGTGAGTGTGGGGATGGGTGAGTGTGGGGATGGATGGGTCTGGGGACGGATGAGTGTGGGGATGGGTGAGTGTGGGGATGGGTGAGTGTGGGGATGGGTGAGTGTGGGGACCCACACTCACCCGTCCCCACACTCATCCGTCCCCACACTCACCCGTCCCCACACTCACCGTCCCCACACTCATCCGTCCCCACACTCACCCGTCCCCACACTCACCCGTCCCCACACTCACCCGTCCCCACACTCATCCGTCCCCACACTCACCCATCCCCACACTCATCCGTCCCCACACTCACCATCCCCACACTCACCCATCCCCACACTCATCCGTCCCCAGACCCATCCGTCCCCACAACTCATCCGTCCCAAGACCCACCCGTCCCCACACTCATCCGTCCCCACCACTCAACCGTCCCCACACTCACCCGGCCCCACACTCACCCATCCCCCCACTCATCCGTCCCCACACTCATCCGTCCCCACACTCACCCATCCCCACACTCACCCGTCCCCACACTCATCCGTCCCCACACTCATCCGTCCCCAGACCCATCCGTCCCCACACTCACCCCTCCCCACACTCATCCGTCCCCACACTCACCCATCCCCACACTCACCCATCCCCACACTCACCCGTCCCCACACTCACCCATCCCCACACTACCCATCCCCACACTCACCCGCCCCACACTCACCCGTCCCCACACTAACCCGTCCCCCACACTCAACCGTCCCCACACTCACCCATCCCCACACTCACCCATCCCCACACTCACCCATCCCACACTCACCCATCCCCACACTCACCCATCCCCACACTCACCCATCCCCACACTCACCCATCCCCACACTCATCCGTCCCCAGACTCACCCATCCCCACACTCACCCATCCCCACACTCACCCATCCCCACACTCATCCGTCCCCAGACTCATCCGTCCCCACACTCATCCGTCCCCACACTCACCCGTCCCCACACTCACCCGTCCCCACACTCACCCGTCCCCACACTCACCCGTCCCCACACTCATCCGTCCCCACACTCACCCGTCCCCACACTCACCCATCCCCACACTCACCCATCCCCACACTCACCCATCCCCACACTCACCCATCCCCACACTCACCCATCCCCACACTCACCCATCCTCACACTCACCCATCCCCACACTCACCCATCCCCACACTCACCCATCCCCACACTCACCATCCCCACACTCATCCGTCCCCCACTCCCCCCATCCCCACACTCACCCATCCTCACACTCACCATCCCCACACTCATCCGTCCCCAGACCCATCCATCCCCACACTCACCCATCCCCACACTCACCCATCCCCACACTCACCCATCCCCACACTCATCCGTCCCCACACTCACCC
>NC_051423.1:19344455-19346955 GCF_015228065.2 Penaeus monodon | reverse complement strand
CTGCCCGCCCTCGCCTCCGCCATGAAGGTGTCCCGCGCGTCCGCCTCCGGCAGGCAGGGGCGAGTCATCGGCGAGTCGGACCACTACTTCCCGGAGGCGCTGGCGCAGTCCCTGAGGCGCTCGAGGGCGTCGCTGCGCGCCTCCCGCCGCCAGCCGCGCCCGCTCGCCCACGAGAGGCCCACGCCGCCCACTCGCAGCAGTTCAACTACAGCAGCCGCGTGCAGCAGCAGCAGCAGCAGCAGCAGGAGGGCGACGGCGGCAGGCACGGCTGGCCCGGCCCGCCCAGCGCGGCCAGCCCGCCCCTGCAGCGCAGGATGGGCGTGGTGGAGGACGGGGGCTCCGTGGGCGGCTCGGGGCACTGGACGGACCGCTGGTTCTCCCTGGTGACGGCCGTGTCCCCCGTCGGCCTCGACATGACCACGCTGTACGCCCGCGCCCGCGCGCGCCCCACCTGCCTGCGGGCGCTGCTCTGCCGGGCCAACAACGCCTGGCGGCAGGTGGGCCCCGTGCAGGCCGCCCTCACGCCCTTCGCCAGGTGAGCTAAGCCTTCCTACCGCCCTTCCCTTCTCTCTCGCTCTGTCAAGCTCCTTCTTCCACGGACGGGCCGTTCAGTCAGTCCACAGGTTCCACATTCTCCACAAACTGCTCCCGCAGCGCCTCCACAGATTCCACATCCTCCACCAACGAACCATCAAATCGCAAATTCAGCGTTAACCCACTCGTGTGAATTATCCGCTCAACCCGCTCCGCTAAATCCAACGCGTCGCAGGAAAAACCCGACCAGTCGGACGCGCGCTCACCCCCCCCCCCCCAACACCCAAAAGCGAATTCTTTAAAGTCACCTTAAAATCGCTTTAAAAGTCACCTAAGGGGCAGACATCTCTCGCGCCAAAGAGAATCCAAACCTTTAAGTTAATTTCAGAGTCGATAACGATGAAAAACATTTAACAATAGTGACGCTTAATAACAAAACTGTCAATAACAACGCAGTACAACAATAAAAGCAGCAACAAAAACAATAAAAAAACAACAATCAGTAACAGCAATATCAAAGACAATAATATACAATTTAGAAAAAAACAAAAACAAAACAAACTTACCTTCCCGTTACTACGGTATTTGGATGCAAAATCTCGACACGTACCTGCAAAGGAGAGAAAAACATTAATATCAGTCACGCTACACATGCGGATTGCATTCGTGGGTGTGTGTGTGTGTGTGTGTGTGTGTGTGTGTGTGTGTGTGTGTGTGTGTGTGTGTGTGTGTGTGTTGTGATGTAGTGTGTTGTGTGTGTGTGTGTGTGTGTGTGTGTGTGTGTGTGTGTGTGTGTGTGTGTGTGTGTGTGTCTGCGTGTGTGTCTGTGTGTGTGTCTGTGTTTTATTTGTTTGTATGTGCGTGCGTCTGTTTGTGCGTGAGTGCGTGTGCGCGCAAAAGTCCTCTCGTTTTCTTCGAGGCAGAAACGGCAGGGAGGAAGGAAATAGTGAATGGTAATGGTGATGCTACGAATGTTATAAATAGTGATAATAGTAATAGTAATATTGGTAGTATATGATAGTAATGGATTTGCAAAAGAGCAACATCGAAAATTATAATGACAATATTGATAATTATACTAAAAAACAACAATAATAATAACAATAATAGTATATAAATATTATCAATTACAACGAACAACAAAGTACATTTTATTCTCTTTCCCTTTTCCTCTCCTTCCTTTTTTCCTCCTTTCCCCTCTCCTCCTTCCCTCCCTCCCTCCCTCCCTCCCTCCTTTCCTCACATCCACCTCCCTTCCTCCTTCACCCCCCCCCCTTTCCTCCTCCTTTTCCTCGAGAGCGTGGATCCGAAGCCAAGACACACACACACACACACACACACACACACACACACACACACACACACACACACACACACACACACACACACACACACACACACACGCATCCATCATCGCTGTGGCCTGTTCGCTTCTGTCGCGGCAGCTGGCCGTCGCGCGCGGCCGTCGGGGCTGCTGGTCTCTCGGTCCGGACTCCCTGCCTCGCCTTCATTATCTTTAAACTAATTTAGTGTTTCTCTTTTCGAACAAATAAACAAAATCAGCAAATAATAATAATAATAATAATAATAATAATAATAATAATAATATTAATAATAATGATAATAACAATAACAATAATAATGATAATAATAATAATAATTATAATAATAATAAAATAAAAATATACGCAAAAGATAACGTTTTGGCTGCGTTGAAATCGCCGATTCCCCAAAGACGGCAGAACGGTCTGATACCTGCGTACGTTCTCGTTCTCGTTCTCGTTCTCGTTCTCGTTCTCACACACACACACACACACACACACACACACACACACACACACACACACACACACACACACACACACACACACACACACACACACACACACACACACAGCATCGCTGGCGAAATCGAGGCGCCAGTGTGCTTGATCTCGACTTGTAATGCAAGCAATGGAGGGGAGGG
>NC_051423.1:19326955-19339455 GCF_015228065.2 Penaeus monodon | reverse complement strand
GGAGGAGGAGTGGGAGGAGAGGAAGAGGAGGAGGAAGAAAAAGAAGAAAATGGAGAGGAAGATGATCATGATAATAATCATAATAATAACAACAATAAAACACACACACACACACACACACACACACACACACACACACACACACACACACACACACACACACACACACACACACCTGAATTTCGCGCTTGCAATTACCTAGCTCCAGTAATTTCGTCTGTCGGGGGAAATGAGGTTCTAACAGTTATCACTAATATTAAAGAGAAAAAAAAGGAGAAAAAAAGATGAAACCTGAAAAAAAAAAGACGAATAAGATAGAGACAAGGAAAACAGTCAACAACAGCGGCAGAGATAAGCGGACGAGGGGATTTCATGCCCGGAGCAGTGCCAGCCAACCGCGGGTTGCGTGCCTTTCTGGCCCTCGCTCGCGCACACGCATTGGAGGCACGAAAGCCAAGCTCTTGGAACCGATCGCAGATTCCGACAGCAAGGAGGGAAATAGAGGTGTGTGTACAGATAGATATGTATGTATATGTATGTGTATATATATATATATATATATATATATATATATATATATATATATATATATATATATGCATGTATGCATGTATGCATGTATGCATGTATGTATGTATGTATGTATGTGAGTGTGTGTGTGTATCTGTGTATAAAAGAAATAAATAAATAAACAAATAAATAAATACACGCACACAGTAGATGAAACAAAAACGAAAGGTTTAGCCTCGCTGACCGTCCGCCGCGCCTGAAGTGGCACAGCAAACCTCTCCTGCATGATCAAACAAGCAACTCTCCCTCCCTCTTTTTTATCCCCGCACGCGCACACACACACGCACACGCACACGCACACGCACACGCACACGCACACGCACACGCACACGCACACGCACACGCACACGCACACACACACACACACAACACAACACAACACACACATCCTCCATCCATCCTCTACCCATCACCTCACACATACTCACTCCTCATCCTACACTCTCACTCTTTACAAACCCACCCACCCACACAGCCCGCCTCAGCTACGACACAACAAAGACGGGGCACTCCCCTTCACCCCACACGCAACTGCATGACGTCTCACTCGCCCTCTCTCTCCATTCTCCACTCTCCTTTCGTTCCTTTCTCTTCCTTCTCTCTCACTATCTCATCCACAACCCTTTCACTTCCCTTTCAACCCTCACCCTCCCAGACACCCCAGCCTACTACACGACAGAAGACCACTTCCTATCCCCGACTATTTGCACTGGCATGTCGTGTCTTCACTACCCGCACACATCTTTCCGCATTCCTTTACTACCACACACTATCCTTTCACTATCCAACACTATCTTTTCCTATTTTCACTATCCACCACTACTTTCCTATTTTCACTATCCACTCACGACCTCTCCACTTTTTCACTTCCACACACTATCTTTCACATTTTCACTATCCACACACTATCTTCCTATTTTTCACTATCCACACACTATCTTTCCTATTTTTCACTATCCCCGCATCACCTTCGCACTATATCTATCCCCCCCACCTCCACCCCTACGCCCACCCCCCCATTATCGTTGTAAGTTAAAGCTAAGAATTATGAACCCTTGTTCCTGTCACTTTTTGTTTGTTTGTTTACAGTTGCTTGTTTATAAGTGTTTGTTTGTTTACTTGTTTGTAAATTTGATCGTTTGAATTTGCTTGCTTGTTTGTCTGTGGCTATACGAGAGCACAAGCATGGATATTCAAGCACCCTGTATGAAAGCATACATATATACGTGAGGGAACATATGTGTACACGCAGGCGATGTAAGAGTAATTGACAAGTGTGTGTGTATGTGTGTGTGTGTGTGTGTGTGTGTGTGTGTGTGTGTGTGTGTGTGTGTGTGTGTGTGTGTGTGTGTGTGTGTGTGTGTGTGTGTGTGTGTGTACATGCGCCATGTGTGTGTGTATGCGACAAGTGTATATATGTATATGTATGTAACAAGTGCGTCTGTGTCTGCGTGTGCGAGTGAGTTCGAGTGCGAATGACGAGGAGCTGCCCGCGCCGGGTGTGAGTGGGTCGGCCCGTTAGCTTCCCGCGGCCGACACCTGTCTGACACCCACCCCCTCCCTCTGCCCCCACCCCCTTCCTCTGACACCCACCCCCCTCCTCTGCCCCCACCCCCTTCCTCTGACACCCACCCCCTCCTCTGCCCCCACCCCCTTCCTCTGCCCCCACCCCTCCTCTGCCCCCACCCCCTCCTCCTTACGCCGGACGCCACCGAAGTCAGCCTCGGCCCAAACTGCCTCAAAACACTAACGCTTGCACCAGCGATATCGAACACTAATAATGATGATGATAATGATAAATATAATGATAATGATAATAGTAATAATAACTGTAATTAGGTAATGAGATAATGAAAAGAATAGTAAGTATAGTAAGTATAACAATGACAGAAACAAAGATAAAAATAATAAAGATAATAATTATCCACAATTAGCAATAGTAACAATAACAATAATAACAACAACAACAAACAACAACAGTAATAACAATAAAATTCGTCCTAGCAATAACAATACCAATGAACAAAAGTAATATCACTGATACAATACCCCCCCCCCATTCATCATTCATTCCTCACCTCCCCCCCCATTCATCATTCATTCTTCACCTCCCCCCCCATTCATCATTCATTCCTCACCCCCCATCCCCCATCCTTTCCCTTCCCCTCCTCCACCCCCTCCCCCTCCCACCCACGCACCACTTCCGGTTGGTCGGTGACTCGAGCCAGACCGGAAGTTCCCTGTATTCTAATGCTCTTCCGATAACTGCCTTGCACTTGAGAAACAATGGCTCCAGTCAGGCATCGGGGAGGGGGAGGAGGGGGAGGAGGGGGGGAGGGGGGAGGAGAAGAGGGGGAGGAGGGGGAGGGAGGAGGGGGAGGAGAAGAGGGGGAGGGGGAGGAGGAGGAGGAGGAGGAGGAGGAGGAGGAGAAGAAGAGGGAAGAGGGGGAGGGGGAGTATGATGAGGGAGAGGGGGAGGGGGAGGAGGGAAGGAGAAGAAGAGGGAGGAGGAGTGGGAGGAGAGGAAGAGGAGGAGGAAGAAAAAGAAGAAAATGGAGAGGAAGATGATCATGATAATAATCATAATAATAACAATAACAACACACACACACAACAACACACACACACACACACACACACACACACACACACACACACACACACACACACACACACACACACACACACACACACACACACACACCCTGAATTTCGCGCTTGCAATTACCTAGCTCCAGTAATTTCGTCTGTCGGGGGAAATTAGGTTCTAACAGTTATCACTAATATTAAAGAGATAAAAAAGTGTGCCTGCTTTCAGTTCAGTTCTGCCCTACATATGTCTAACTGTTTGTAGTTCATGATTGTGTGTGTGTGTGTGTGCGTGTGCGTGTGCGTGTGCGTGCGCGTGCGCGTGCGTGTGTGTGTGTGTGTGTGTGTGTGTGTGTGTGTGTGTGTGTGTGTGTGTGTGTGTGTGCTTGTGTGCTTGTGCGTGTGTTTGTGAGGACATTTGCGTTTGCGAGTGTCAATGTGCGACGGCGTGTGTGTGCGAGTGCATCCGTGTGCGAGAGCTTGCGTGCGCGCGTACCTGTGTCTGTACGAGCGTGCATATGCATGTGTTGATATTCTCTAGCAAATTCACCTCCTAGAACAGGATGTCCCACTATCACCATCAGCACTTCAGATTCTCACGGGTGTGGGGCAAAAGCTGCTGGCCAAAATCGTTCGTACTAACCACAGTCAGTGCTTTATGGTCTCCGCATGTGAAGCAGCGCAGGCAAACACGAGAGAGAGAGAGAGAAGAACGAATGAAGCGAGAAGTGCTTCCCACAGCCAACAAGCAATTAACAGCGCGGTCGGCTAATGAACCTCTAATGTTATTGTTCCTCGCAAACTCCAATTAATTTTTTTTTCTAACAATTTTACTGCTCACACTTAAGCCGAAAACATTCGCGCATTAAGAAAACCGTTTGAAAGTAGGAATACGTAATTATGAGTGGGTCTGCGTAATCTATTTACTGTTTATGCGGTCATCAACCACAGCCATCTCGAGCGTTTACCGTTAGTGTGAAAACTCTATGGATGTCCGCTACCACATTTCACTACCTCGATTCGTTGCGGGTGCCGACGACCCGCCAAGATCGCTGGAACACGAGCATCTGATGAGGATGAATAACACCTGCTCGAAGGATGTCGATAGTTTCAGTAAAAGTGTGTGTGTGTGTGTGTGTGTGTGTGTGTGTGTGTGTGTGTGTGTGTGTGTGTGTGTGTGTGTGTGTGTGTGTGTGTGTGTGTGTGTGTGTGTGTGTGTGTTGTGTGTTGTGTATATATATATATATATATAAAATTTATATATATGTATATGTATATGTATATGTATATGTATATGTATATGTATATATATATATATATATATATATATATATATATATATATATATTATATATATATATATATATATATTTACTTGCGACGAACACACACACACGGACAAATGCGAGAAATAACTTCCACAGGCCGCACACGCAGGTCCTTCGTTCTGATCTGATCGGCCTTGTGTTATCTCCACAGCGTGTTGCTGAGCTGGGCGCTGGAGGACACGTCGCCGCACTCCCTCGGGGACTCCCTCATCGCCGTCAGAGCTGGCTGGATGGGCAAGGACTGCTCTCTCTTGTACCCCGAGTGCCCCCTGCAGCCTGACCCGCACCCAGCAGCCAAGGAGGCTATCACCTTCTTCTCCAGGTCAGTTCAAAGGGGGGATAACATGGATACATGATCTTTTCTATCCTCCGTGAAGATGCTCATATCATCCACGAATCAAATATTATCTATGAATATTTTAAAGTTCACAAGGACATCAATAACCATGGAAATGTGACAACTTATAAGAATAAAATTGTAAAAGCAAATATAATCACGCAGTGTAATTTCTATTCAACATCCCCAGGTTACAGTTTGCTGCTACGCAGGCGCCCTCAGGGTCTCGGCCGGTTCCTTCAGGCACTCGCCCCGATTCCTCGGAGATTCAGTCGTTTCCTTCAGGACCCCGACCAATGCTGTCTGGCCCTCGCCCTTCCCCCTCTGGCCCTCGCCCATCGCCCTCTGGCCCTCGCCCATCCCCCTCTGGTCCGCGCCCAGCTCATTTAGGAACCCGCCCACAGACTTCAGGATCATCCCATGCATCCATGTCTAACAACATCTACGACCGCATAGACGAAACCTCCCAGGACAGAGGGGACTTCCGACCCACCACACCCACGCCACACTACAGCCAAGACCATCCCCTCGCCACCAACTCCCCACGCCCTGCCCACAACTACCGCCTCCCTGAGCACGAGGGCTCGCAGCGCCGGCCGTATCCCAACGGCGAGGCAACCGACCAAGACCCAGCAGCCACAGTGCAGGCCTATTACAACAGGTACGGGGGCCAGGGTCCGATGACGGTCCCGGGCTCCGACTATAGCTCCAAGTACGGCCAGGCAGACGAGGCCGAGCAGGGAGGAAATGCGAACAAAGACCATCTGTACGAGAAATACGACAGTCCCGAGTCGGGCTCGGCAGCCGGGGAGATTTCCGAATCGAACAGCGTGTCCGGCATGGCTCTCCAGGATCGACCTACTGGGAACAACCCTCAGGTGTGGGAAAAATTCTTTAAGGCTGGGCTCTATGGCGCCAACGTCTACCGCACTCCGGCTCCAAACCAAAAGGTTGGTACGAATCCATGTAGGCGGGAAGCTGGTCTAAAGAACAGGGACGATTTTCAAAGTTGTTAAAGTTTACAATGCAGACCATGAATCAGCAATCATCTCATCCTATGGCATGCTTTGAACCTCACCACCCACAGAAAACTGCAAAAGCCTTTAGTATATATATTGTCTAACCAGCTACCCACCACCTTTCCCTTATTCACAGTTATGCAATGAATCAACATAACAATTAAACAATGATAGTAATAAGAGCAGCAATAAAAATCATATCAATAATAAGGATAATAATAATATAATTTGATAATTATAAAAAAATCATATTTCTCCTATTATTACTATTAAATAATAATAAAAATATTACTACTAAATAGCAATAACACCATAATAATGACAGCTAAAAAGTCAGTGCATTCAAACATGGTTCAAGAATGCTACAAATCCCTACTCTTTGCAGGAGTCTTCAAATGACGACCAAGACCCCAGCAAATCCACTCAGTTCCAAGTGCCACCGAAGCGCCAACCTCCTTCACCAAGCCTCAACAAGATGGGAACGGCGATGCTCAATGACAAGCCTGCGTTCCACAGTTTCCCAGGCTATTCAAACTTCATGAAGAACAGCAACAGTAACAAGGGTCCCTCTATGGCCAGGCCTACGAGGCGCCCATACTTCGCGCTAAGACCCAACCAGATGAATTCTCAAACGACAAGAACCCCTTCCAATGGTCCTCCCTCCTCGGCACAACCGCACACTAAGAAGTACAAGTACGGTTTGCGACGGGGACTGCCAGCGGGTAACGTCAACGGCTACAATGCTTACATCAACAACAGAGGCAACCTGTACCAGCGCCAAAAGCCGTGGTATGCATACACCACCCGTCCTCAAGGGTCTATGGCATCGCCGAAGATCGCAACCACTACCACGCCTACGACAACTACCACGACAACGACACCTAATCCTCTGGCCTCAAAAGATGTTGCTCCTTTCGGCCCAGAGGATGCTGTGACAGACGTTCTACGGAACGAGCTTTTATTTGAGTACATCCGTGATCGGCAAGGATCGATTCCCATTGAGGATAAGCGGAGTCTGACTTAGCGCATAAATAACGTAATATGCTGAACAGAACAGCACATAGCTTGTTCTGTTTAAGGACAACTAATACTTAGCATAGATGTAACTTGCTTTTAATACTCAGTTCTGGATGTAAAACTAACAAAAACTCAATGAAAACTGAAAGTGCAGTTAGAGTAAGTATGGCCAACTGTTCACTATGACAATACAATGTGACAGAGACATTTAGACAACCTGCTTACTTTATCTGTGGACGTGTGAAGTTGAAGGCAAAATATGTGAACTGAAGTGGCGTGTAATTTTTTTTTCTTTAGCTAGAGAAGACGAGTGACAGTCGATACGAGCCACAAAGAAAGACAAAGACGAATCTGATCACGGAGCAGTGAGTGCTTGTGACCATATGATTGACACATGACAAAAGAGCTAGTTTACTTTAACAATGCTGTGAATCCTACTGATGACAGATACAGATGACAGATACTAAAAATATCTACAGTGTATTCTATGTGGTGCCAATTCTGCTTCATTGCTACACTTCGTTAATTTTGAGAAGGTATAACTGGAAAAATTAGGGCAGTCTATATGCACTTGTACTTGGTGACAATTTTTTTTCATTTATCTGTGAAAATTTTGTAG
This sequence comes from Penaeus monodon, assembly GCF_015228065.2. Classification (NCBI taxonomy): domain Eukaryota; kingdom Metazoa; phylum Arthropoda; class Malacostraca; order Decapoda; family Penaeidae; genus Penaeus; species Penaeus monodon. The sequence goes on along the minus strand of NC_051423.1, from coordinate 19,331,976 downwards.
ATTTCAAAACAAGTGCAAATCAACAGGTTTAGTGTGAAGGACAGACATTAGACATCATTTTTTTTTTTTTTTTTTTTTACTGTAGTCACATCCATAATACTGAAGGAATCTCTATGTAAATTTGTGTGAATGTAGGCCAACAGTCACAGCAAGAAAAGGTAAATTTATTTAGAAAAACCTAAAATAGTTTGGGGGAATCCAATGAAGTGAGATTTACACCAAGACCAAAACCCTATGGGTATTATTTTTCTTGCACTGGCTGTGTTTACTCTCACTCTTTTACATATTACTGTGTTTGTGTATTTATTACTGTGTGTGTATGAATGTGTGAATGTATGCATGTGGGTAGCTATGACTTGAAGCCATACACATGCAATGATGGGTCTGGCTTGATTATCACAAAAAGGAAGTCATTATGCCAATAAGACTTCATAATAATCCTTCCATAAAGAAGAGACAAAGCCCAGCTCAAGCATCAAGCTATCAAGGCAACATTCCCTCCGTCAAACCCTTTGAAATACCACAGTGTATTTCGCAATTCCCATTAATCAGGAGGATTGGTCCCTTGCCACCCATGTCACTCTTGGTAAGGTTTCCTCTTCATGGCTACCCCACGTCTCTCCCCAGGTCTTGTTTCGTTCTTACGGAGGTAAGATGCACATACGACCTAAACGCACTATGATCCGGGAACCATTATTAGCTTACACTAGTGTGCCTCAGACTAGACTAAGCTAGATGTAATAAAACTTGTTCCAATGTGTGATATCACCACTTCCTTGAAAGGGCATTCAGTTATTTATTATAATAAAGTTTGTTAAAAACTCTGCCACACGTTTGATTTACCCTTATGATTCCAGACGCTGATAACCAGTTTCCCGAAAATAAAACCCGCGAGGTTGTTGCTGACGACTGACTTAACGGAAAACGCATGAGTAATATCATTATATTTTCAGGAATTAAATCACATATTTACCACTCATAAAATACTTATCGTCACAATGAGCTGTCGACTTATCATCGGCCATTACATATCCTGCCCCCATGACATCGCACAGCAACAAAAGTATAAAACTTTATATTCATGGAATAAAACTGGTGTTAATTATCAACCACATAAGGCAGGCTATATATTCAAATCCCAGTTTTAGAAAATGTCCATGAAACAATAAAACAATAAAACTGTAGGGCATAATTTTTGGTATTCCCTGCATGTAATACCTTTAAAAATTAATTAATTCATCAAATAATTAGAGATAAAAAAAAAAAAAAACAGATTTGCATAAAATTTGTTACATCACATATATTGCTCAAAACAGGAAAAGTTTACAATAAAAAGTGACAAACTTCTATCTATACATTACAAGATTCCAAAACTTGAATCTAATAACAATAAAATCCTAATTATACGATTAGCTAGGAACAGAGAGAGAGTGAGAGAATGAGAGAGAGAGAGAGAGAGAGAGAGAGAGAGAGAGAGAGAGAGAGAGAGAGAGAGAGGGAGAGAGAGGGAGAGGGAGAGGGAGAGGGAGAGGGAGAGGGAGAGGGAGAGGGAGAGGGAGGGAGGGTGGGAGGGTGGGAGAGAGAGAGGGAAAGAGAGAGAGAGAGAGAGAAAATATATTTTTACAGCAGTTACCCTATCAATTATTGTTTCTTGGTTTTTGACAGAAAACTACTAAACCATTTTCCACTTTCTTTTGTCCACATTATTTTTGAAGACAAGCTAACATAAGACATTTAAAAAAAGCATAAAAAAAAACTTAGTTTGGAGTATAATGTGTTTTCAAGTAAGGATAAGTTAAATTTTAAACACTGGGTAGATGTCCGATCATGAAATAACGTTAAAACAGATAAGACCTCATGAAAAATCTCCCCATTTATGATCTTCCATGGATTTTTGGGCGTTCACAGGATGACTTACTCATCAACTTTCCCCAAACCCCAGTTTTTTATTTTATTTTTTTTTTTTTCCCTAACATAAATAACTTAACCCATTGCTGACGGGTGGCAAGTACACACATGCCATGGCATGGCGGGACTATCTGCCGGGGGCATGCATGTACATGCCATGGTGTATGTATGGAGATGCCATGATTTTTTTTTTTTTTTTTACAATCACGGCAAAATATTATTTTTCTGCCACTGAAAGTGTGATTAAGTCATTTTTACTATGCAAAAAAAAAAAAAATTACAACAAACCGACGATTTCAACTCCATGATGCCACACACTGCTTATTTTATTCAGACTATAGACTGAATAATGATCAACTATGGAGTCTATATAACAAAAATACCTTTCAGTCTCGATTTATCAGGAAGTATGGCAAGTAGAGACTTTAGAAAATAATGAAAACTGAAAATACAACATATGCATAGTATTACGAAGAAACGGCATGGGATGCTGGTATTTGGCATGAGTGGTCGCGCATGCTAGGGCGACGATATAAGCCCCCAGCAGCGAGGCCCGGGCCACTATGAATACTACCCGTCGGGAAAGGGTTAAATTGCAATGCTACTCAGATCTAAGTATTTGTAAGCACTATTGTCTATCAGCGACAAAGTTGGTATGTAATGCAAATATTATCCCTATCGTACGGAATTAAACCAATGCCAATGGGAGCTTGACATACCAAACTGGACCTTATGCCAGGCACCATGCACAGGCAGACTCAAGGGAAAAATCAGAAGCACGAGGAAGAGCAACTAAAATAATTTAGATGAAAAAGCATTCTATTACATCTTTATTAATCCAAAATAAGAAAGAAAGAAAGAAAGAAAAAAAAAGTTCCTCAATTCTTAGCTAATACTTATTTGTCGGAAAGGATCTATTAGTTGTAAATGTAAGAACGTAGCATAACTGTCCCATATTAAGCAACAAATAATGTTGTTATGATAATTCTTACCAATAAAGCCACAAGGAGTCGCATTTTAACCCATTGGATCTGGGTGCCTTCCTTCTTGCGCATGGACCAACCCAATCGATTCCAATACTCAAGCATGGTATCAAGACTCCGTGCCTCCTATTTGCAATGCTCTAAGCCCTTTTTCTGCACGTTTTTGCCGTTTTGCCATTTTTTGGAGGTCTATATTTGTCATCTGTTATGCTGTATCATGACGGTAACAGACTATATTCGTTGAGCAGACCTTCTTATCACTTAGAGTAATTCATTCTCTGTGTAATAACAAATAACATTTCTCCTATCTTTCATACTTTCAGGGACATAATGTTCTCCCAGGAGGCAGCTCTCTCCCAGGCATGGCTTACGAATGGTACGCTCTACCCTCATGGACCGTTGGAAATCCTGTAGGAGCTCACAAAGGAGCCCCTTCCTGAGGGTCAGTTTCCCTCCATATGCTTTGCACACTCACGGCGACACATCCTCGTTGTCACCAGTCAATACTAATTTCCCATGGGGAGACATTCCAGTCAGATGCCCCTCAGCCACATCTTTTAATGACAAGACCAGGATCCAATGATATAATATCCATATCATTTAACTGTGTTACATCTTTCTAAGAGTATCATACTGCCAACAGATTAATTATGACCCAAACTAATCCTTTTTAGTAGATAATCTGAGTAGCACATTATCAAGTGATCACCATGCCCTCCATGCCTGTCGCCAATCCGATAAAGGCAAAAACCTTCATCACCTAATCTTCGCTAAAGAGAGATTGCAAACCTCTGATAATTTATAATCACCAAGGGACCTCTCCAAGCTCTTTCTTGCTCGAATCTACATAGTTTTCATTTATGTTATATCAGCATTACTCACATTTTATCATTATATGTATATATGTATATATGTATATATATATATATATATATAATATATATATATATATATATATATATATATATATTATATATATATATATATATATATATACATATATTAAATATGTGTATGTATAATATATATATATATTTAATATATGTATACATATATGTATATATATATATATATATATATATATATATATATATATATATATATATACGCACATAGATATATACACACATACACACATACACACACACACACACACACACACACACACACACACACACACACACACACACACACACACACACACACACACACACACACACACACACACATAGACATATATAGACATTATATATATATATATATATATATATATATATATATATATATATATATATATATATATATATATATATATATATATATAGACATATATAGATAGATATACAGATATACAGATATACAGATATATAGATATACAGATATATAGATACAAATATATATACATTCATACATATACATATATATCTTCTTCTTTTAACGGTAGGTATACATATATCGGGGCCGCGGTAGCCGAATGGTTAGAGCATTGGACTCAAGACTGTCACGACGGCAATCTGAGTTCGAGGGTTCGAGTCACCGGCCGGCGCGTTGTTTCCCTTGGGCAAGGAACTTCACCTCGATTGCCTGCCTAGCCACTGGGTGGCCAAGCCAGCCCAAGTCAGTGCTGGTCCCAAGCCCGGATAAAATACTGAGAATGATTACCTAAAAAGGTAACACCGGCACTCTCCGTGGAAAGGAACTGGGGACCCTACCACGTACTCACTCCAAGAGCATCACAACATGAAAAAACTAAGTATCATGCTGTGACCACGGCGGCTCAGACATGAACCTACCGTTAAAGGAAGGATACATATATCACATATATATACATACGTGTATACATACATATATATATAATACATATATATATTCAATTCTAGAACCTGAAGCTCAGCATACTTGGCAGTTTGGGCCACACCAGGTCCACAACTGTGTCCTCTCTCATTAGACAGGGAGCTCCCCTCATTCCCTGCACACTTACACAGCGCTATTGTATTTAAGCTTCAGAATCCGGAACCGAGATCAGCATTTCCCGATCCTCCAGTCGCACCACAGCAAGCAGCAGCAACACGAGGACTGCCCAGTCCTTAGCCAACTGCAGAGCCTCCTTTCTCCCCTGTTGGTCTCCTC
>NC_051423.1:19304455-19321955 GCF_015228065.2 Penaeus monodon | reverse complement strand
ATAGATCTCTTTGCCAAAAATGTCTCTTCAAACTGAAATAGAACAAATACCTTCTAAGGTTATATTATAAAAATAATTACAATATGCATCTCAGAAAATTTAGAGTGGTTATTATCTTTTATGATTTGAAATAAGGTAATGAGAAACAACTTCATGGAACACAGATTACAATGATGGTAATTTATGAGGACAAACATGGGTTCTATTTCGGGCCTTGAAATTTCAAGGTACTCCTAATACAGGACATAACTCCTTGTTCTCTTTATGTCTGGCTTCTTTCAATACGTACCCTTTACTCCACTCAGTCCCTCCAAGTCATCAGACACTACTGCTGCTGCTACTGCTGCTGCTACTGCTACTGCTACTGCTACTACTACTACTACTACTACTACTACTACTACTACCAGGAATGCCAGATTTCCATGACTACCCTATTCAGTTAAGCTAGAGGAAATGCAATTTTAGTAAATGAATATGAAATGCAATTAAAAAGGAAGAACTATATATAAACTGATCAACAAAATGTCAGAAATAAAGAATGAAACAAAAATAATTGACATCTCTCTGGAAAGAAATAATCTGCAAACATGAACAGGAATATCACAAATAAAAGAAAAAGATCAAGGAAAATGCAGTTCACAGCCCAAGTTCCCACAGTGCGTTCTATCTTGTCATGAACAATGAGGTAAAGATGATGATTCCTCGGGGGTGTTGGGGGCAAAGCCTATTTACAATAGATTTGCATAACTGATTAAAATGTTCATATGGTATTTTCATGTATACTTTATTAGGTATGTGGTACTCATAAATATTTTTACCAGATTTTGAAGCAAAAATCAAGAGGTTTTGGAAGTACTGCTCAGGGTGTAATTTTGTAATTATGAAGGTGAGATATTTAACATATAGTCAAAAAAACAGTGATTGTGATAATCAAATCAAATTTTGTTGGAAATTTATCATTTTCTTTAGGGTATACAACCCTATATTTAGGCTTATTCACAGAAAAAAAATATATATATATTACTGTTCATTTTTACATTTTTGGTTAACCTTTATGGTATGAACACACTAAGACTGGGCAAACTGAAGATGACATTCTTATAGAGAATAAACATTTGAAGTCATTAGCATAAGAAATAATCTGCAGACACAAACAGTAATACCACAAATAAAAAAAAAGATTATGGAAAGTGCTGCTCACAGCCAAACTCCACTCTGTGCTCCCGAGTTTTAGCTCAATCTCGGTGTACATACCGAGGTGAAGATAATGTTTCCTGGGGGTATTGAGGGGCAGAGACCCCCCATCAAGCCTCCCCTCGGGCACACCCAGTCACGACAACTTAGATTGTTGAATAAATTTTGTGATGTGGAGTTGGGGACCTGAGTGTGTCCATACAGTGACGAATTACCCCATGTTTTAGAGAAAAACATACTATATTAGGAAGAAACAGAGTTTGCATTGCCTCTACACAATTTTCACAAAAAATTACCATTCTAGCCAAATCTACAGAAAAATATGGCCTGATACTAAGCAAAATCTAAATAATGAAACGCCGCACTGGCAACACCACGTACCCCGAACCAAGTAACAAGCCAAAGAATACCGAATGTACAAAGCAGAGTAAAATGTAACAGGAATTTGGAAATCTGTGTTCTCAACCAATAAACAAAAATGAAAACAATTTAAAAATATCAAATGGAAATCTAAAACTTCTTACATTCCCTGGCATGTCTAAATTTTGAAATATATGGTATAAAGATCTATATTCATTCCTACTCGGAAAGGAAGCCCTGAAAATCATAGACATGCATGCGGATAATTTCAATGGGAGAACCCCACAGAAATCATTCAAGCCTAGTAGATATAAAAACTACGGAGAAGAGTAAATCCTAACATGATTATGAAAACCTCTGTTCATTTTATTAAAAAAGGGGGAAAAATGATAACTCTTCTAACCTCATGGCTTACAGACCTGTATATATTCATAATATAAGTTTAATAAATTACATTTCGTCACAGAAGTTTTGAGCACAAGCAAATAATAAAGAGCAAACCTTAAAAATTATGATTTTGGGGAGTAAAACCCCCTAATATTGAAGGGGAGTGAGGGTTTCATGTTAATGAAAGAAAGATTAAGTCTAATAGATATCCAAAATGCCCATAACCTGAAACATCCAAAAATGGAATTTTAGGCCAAAATCTCGCAAAACTGTCCCCTTAAACATTAATATACCATGTCATTTCTAAAATGTTTGCAAATTATCTACTCTAAAATACGAAAACCACTATTTCAAGAAAAATTGCCTAATCAAAATGGACTAATTACCTGATACCCGAGACCTAATACCTATTGACCTACAGAGTATTCTTAAACAGAATACCTGTTCTCAGCTTTGACAATCCTCACAAACCAGATGAAATTTAAAGCCGACGGACGTCTAATTAAGACCAGGAATTAGTTCTCAGTATCCGTAAATACCCCTTTTAACTTCTCGATGTCCAGAACCACGAACGAGGCAACTTCTAGAAACGTCAAACGTCAAAAAAATGTTATCTGTCAAACGAAAGTATTTTAATCATCCCGAGTTTTAAAAAAATCCATCCTCTTTATAAAACGATCGATCTGGGCGTGATTTTTCTCCTCATTAACTTGAAGAAACCCTTAAAAATCCCCCAAAAGACAGAGTAAATACAAGGTCAAAGAGTAAAAGGGAGGAGGAAGGACTTGCACTTGAAACGTAAACACGGCCAGTTTCATTCCTCTTTTAAGACGCCTAACCTCTCTCCTAACCACCCCACCTTCCTCCCCAGTTAAACCCCGACCCTAAGCGAACCCTCACGCGCGACAACCAACCCCTAAACCTCGCAAAAGGCCGGGAAGTAAGATGAAAAGGGAAGGAAAAGCGGACTTACACGGGTCGAAGTTTTTCCCAAATTCTCGAGAGTAAACACAATCAGCTGATTTCGTGTATCGCTCCGCGCCTGGCAAACTCTCGAGATCTTTCGTCTGCAAATTGTTATTTTTTTCGGGGGGGATTTTCTGCGAGGGTATGGTAGAATTTTTTTGAGGGAAAATATATTCTGATCATTTTTTGAGATGTGTTTCATGTGGATCGGGAATTATCGCGTTTACACGACTGTCAACAAATATGACTCCGGTATCTCAATCCTGCAAAAGATCCACACAACAACAACGACAAACAACAAAACCCAATCCACCAACAATAAGCTCACCAACCACCCCGTATCCACCCCACCAGCCGAGAGAGAGAAAAAGAATAAAAGCCCCAACCAACCTCCCCACGAACGCACTACTTCCCCCGGCGGAAGGCTCCCCGACCCGCGAACCTCCCGGGGGCGAAGAGGCCGAGGTTTTCGCTCGACCGAGGACTTCCAGGGCCTCCGACGCCTCCCGATTTATTTTCGCGTTTTGCTGTCCCCCCGAGCACCATGGAGGCCTGAGATCCCTTCGAACGAGAGCGTAAAGGGTGAGTGTTGGCGCGGGCGACGGTGGTGTCGCGTGTTACGTCGGATTTCGGGGAGAAAAAAGGGGTTGAAATATGAGTTTGTGTTGAGGGGAGGGAGGGACAGGGAGGTACGTTGGCAAAGGCAGGGATTGCAAATACGCAATAAACCTCTCGGTTCCGGGGTTTGTTTCCCCTTCGGCTCGGCTCCTCTCTCCATCCTCGGGACTTAGGGCTTGGTCGACGAGGGGAACTTCGGGCCATCAGGGAAATCAGGGAAAAGCCACATCGCGAGATTTTTCGGGAGCATTCAAGTATGACGGGAAAGTTGAAGAATTTGCAATTGCACGTCGTTTCTTCCTCTAAAACTAAACCTAACACTTTTACAAAATGAGGAATTTCCGTCTGTAAGTAAGGAAACGGAGGAGGAATGAGCGAAGGTGGTGAAATAAAAGACGTTTTCGTGTTATTTACTTCGCACACATCAGCTGGCCGGGGAGTTGCCAGCTCGGCTATTAATAAACTGGTATGCAAGTGCTTTTTAAACCCTGACAAGAACTCCTTCGCGTTTTATTTGCGCTTTCTTTGCGTCGCATTGGTGTTTTACATTGCTTGCTAAGTTTCTGCAATGTTTGCAGGATGGTATTCCGTTGAGGATATGCAATGGCTCACCATATGCATAGGTTTGGCGGTAGACCAGGGCACGTTACGCCCGCACCTTATTTCGGAAGACCTTATTCATCATTCCTCCGCCCTTCATCATTCCTCATACACTCATGATTCCACGGAGGAGGCCCCCCTCCCCCTCGAGCAGGCCGTGAAGCGGGCCTTTGCGAAGGGGAAGGCGGGTTTCCGAGGGCGAGCGTCAGGCGGGCGGCCCGGGTGTCAGCTGGACATGTCAGAACCCGTGGCGAGGGAGAAACGGCAACTTGGCACCCTTCCCGGTCTTAAATTGTCAGAACCTCGTGGCCGAGAGCGGACCGACACCGGCTCCGCAGTTTTTGTCCGTTATTCGGGGTGCTTTGCGCTTAATCCGAGGAATTATACGCCGAGAAGGTAGTGTGAGGCGTAGTGGTGCCCCGCGTGTGGGATCGACGCGAGAGTGAAGTGTTTGTGGCAAGGAATATGAGTACATATGCTGCGGTGGCGTGTGGGGCTCCAGCCCGTGACTGCGGAGAGCGGCCACACGATTCGTTAAAATGCAGCGCGAATGCTCGCCGCCCTCGACAGTGTGTGTGCCGCCGTGCGCTATCCACGTGGATGCTTATGTGGATGCCACGAGCGGCGTGTGGATGATGGACGAGCCAGCGAGAGGGCCATCATCCAGCCAGGCAGAGGGTCAATGATGTTGGGGGCCAAGCCAACCCAGCTAGACCTACTATGCCCTGACCATGGTAAGACCGTGAAGCTGGGGCGGGAGTCTACCTCCCCCCTGGCGATTCTGGTTGATGACCCACGGTTAGGTACCCTGTGGGAAGTGGCGAGGGCCTCCGCGGGGCAGGCCCTCCGGGATCCGGGGTGCCACGGCCGCCCACGGGTGCGAGGGACGAGGGGGAAGGGCGGCGCCTGAGTTCGTACCCAGGTAGGGGTACGAATGGACCCATTCGTGAACCTCGCCTGTCAAATGCAATGTTATTTTCTGGTGAATATCAGAACGTGGAAGAGGGTTGATTGGAAATTCCGAGCAGTGACGTAACACGAAGTTGAATCAGGGCCCTGGCGTGTGTGCCAAGAGCGGGCCCTGCCCATCACCGCTCAGATGCGAACATGCATCAACAAGCACAAATCTTTGTTGTTGTTTCACACCAGGCGCATCCCCTTCTTCCACTTTTTACATGACATTTGACAGTTTTGACAGCCGCTTTTGACAGGCAGCGAGCGAGGTGAGGTAATACTCCCCCCTCCCCTATCGCTGCCCCTTCCCCCCCCCGCCCCCCGCGCCTCCGTGGTCTGTCGTGACACGTTTGGTCATGAATCCGTCTCCGTCCTTTGTTCGCCGCTCGCCTTGCTCCGGGCTGTTTGTGGGTCACGTGACGCAATGGTCATTATTGCTCGGGTTGCGTTCTGCTAAGAGTAATAGAGATTGGTTGATTGTGTTTTTCTTGGATTGGCTTAGCTTCATTTCGATTTTATGACGATTAATTTTAATTTTGGATTGCTATGCTTGGCATAATTAAGAAAAAAAGCCCCTTTTTTGTTAGTTCTTTTGTTTAATTTGGTATTTTTGAGAGCATTGTATTTGTTAAGACTCGTATTTTGGGAGGTCTTGTTTTCAAGTCAGGGATCGTTTCAGTATTTTCGATTGCCCAGTTTGAAAGTGACTAGCACCGGATGCTATTAATAGTCTATTAATACTCCAACCTATCGAGAAATATCGAACGAAAATTATCCGCAAATAAGGTAAATGCAGGTACTACCCCCCCCCTTAACACACAATCACCAGCAGTATTTCCGAAACGAAAATGAACAGGCCTTGGGCATCGGCCGTTACAGTGACGTCACATGAACCGAACCGACACCTGGCGAGCACACCTGCACTGTTCAGGAAAGCAGAGGCCAAGCGGAGCCCAAGCAGGGGCCAAGCAGACGAGCGGCCAGCGGGACAAAGGAAGGGGGGACGGTTGTTCAGAGGGTCGTTACAGACTCCCCGAGGCCCTCACACCCCACCACCTTGTCTACCCATCCCCCGAGTGGTCGAACGGGACCGCGGAACTCTTCTGTGCTGGCGGAGGGAGAGAGAGGAAGAGGGATAAGAGGAGAGAGGGAGGGAAAGTGAGAGTGAGAGAGGGAGGGAAAGTGAGAGTGAGAGAGGGAGGGAAAGTGAGAGTGAGAGAGGGAGGGAAAGTGAGAGTGAGAGAGGGAGGGAAAGTGAGAGTGAGAGAGAGAGAGAGGGAGAGGAGAGAGAGAGAGAGAGGGGAGAGGGAGAGAGAAGAGAGGGAGAGAGAGAGAGGGAAGAGAGAGAGAAGAGGAGAGAGAGAGAGAGAGAGGGAGGAGAGAGAGAGAGAGAGAGAGAGACTAAGAGTAAGAATTAGAGAATAACAAATAACTCCACAACCTATACACAATTTCCCATACACTTATTCTCGGGATTGCAATTCCCATCCCCCCCTCGCCCCCCCCCGACCCCCCTTTTCCTTTGTGTTCAATCCAGGGCCTCGCCATTTCATCGGTCGGCCCGGGAATGAGGGGGGAGAGGGGAGGGGGGGGGGAATCCTGAGAAGTCGGGACATATTTTACATAAAAAAAAAAAATGCAGACTTCCTGTTCTTGATGTAACACGGCTTTGAGATCAAGGAAAACAGAAGCAATCGGCGCATTGGTCGATATTCATACATGTACAGACAAATATATATATTCATATGTGCATGTGTATATATGTATATATTCAAATGTGTGTGGATGTATGTCTGTTTATATACACACACACACACACACACACACACACACACACACATATATTATATACTATATATATATATATTTCTATATTACATATATATATATATAATATATATATATACATATTATATATATTTATATATACATATATTTATATATAATATATATGTAATATATATATAATAATAATAATATATATATAATATAATAATATATATAATATATATATATATATATATATATATATATATATATATATTATATATATATATATACTATTAGTATGTTATATATAATATTATTTATGTGATTATATACAATGTATTATGTTATGTATACATACTTAAATTTCATATAATTTATAGTATATATATATAGTAATATAACATATGTATGTATGTGTGTGTATATATACATATGTATGTATGTGTGTATATATACATTTATATGTATGTGTATGTATACATATGTATGTATGTATGTGTGTGTGTATACATATGTTTGTATGTATGTGTGTATATATACATTTGTATATGTGTGTGTATATATACCTACACACACACACACACACACACACACACACACACACACACACACACACACATATATATATATATATATATATATATATATATATATATATATATATGTATGTATATATATGTATTGGTATGTTTATGTATATATAAATATATTGTGTATATATATGTAAATGTTTTGTATGAGTATACACATATATACATATATAAATATATATGCATATGTATACATACATGTGTATATATAGATATATATACATAGATATGAATATATATACATACATATACGTATACATACATACATATATGTATGTTATATGTATATATATACATGTATACATATACACACACACGCTGGCCCACACGTGTGTGTGTGTGTGCGTGCTTGTGTATAACATAGACAAACAAACAAGATCTTATGAAAAATATACCAGTAGGCTCCCTGATTGCTTGTGTTCTCCATGCAACCAATTTTTATATCATGATTGTCAGGAACATGAACATTTACATGGATTCATTTTCAGCAATATCGAAGAGTGTGTGTGTGTGTGTGAATGAGTGAGAGGGAGAGAGAGAGAGAGAGAGAGAGAGAGAGAGAGAGAGAGAGAGAGAGAGAGAGAGAGAGAGAGAGAGAGAGAGAGAGAGGGAGAAGGTGGGAGAATAGGAGAGAGAGAGAGAGAGACAGAGAGAAAGCTTGCATACGCGCATTTGTATGTGAATGCGTGCACCTACTCCAGTGCTGAGGGGGTTAGGGTGTTGCGGTGAGCCTCCCTCCGCCTCCAGAGGGGAGAGAGAACGAGAGAGCGGCATGGCAAGGACCATGACCCACAAAAGGCTTCGGGGGCGCCGGAGACAAGGCTAAAACACTGCCTCACACTGCTCATTCGGCCGCCCGCGTCACCTTCATCCCCTCCTCCCTCCCTCCCTCAGACCTGTGGGCGGGAGGCGGGGATGGTGGGCGCGAGGGGAGCTTCGTGGGCGCGCACCCTAAGCCGGAAACTCGAGAAGAGAGAGAATTTTTTAAAAAGGAAGCCGAAAATAATCCGGCGTTTCGGAAATTCCTCTCGAAAAGACGGCTGTGGCGGGGGTGTTGCGTCAGAGGGCAGAGTGGCAACTTTTTTTTCCCTTCCCTTCCACCCCCTTTTATTATTTATTTATCTATTCGTTTATTCATGTTTTTTAACGGGTGGAAGGGTGGAGGATTTTTTTTATGATTATTATTGATTTGCACCATCACTGAGAAGAAGGAACGAGAGCGAAGAAAAATCTCTTTAAAAATCTCTTTTTTTTTCTTCAAATTAATAAGACATATCATTTTTAGATTTATTGTAGATTTATTAGTTTGAAATTATTATTATTATTATTATCATTATTATTATAAATAATATGTTTCTTCTTTTTTTCTTCTTCTTTTTTTCTTTTAGTTTCAGGTTAAGGTAAGTACGGATATTTTATTACAATAAGGATGTTTGTGATGGTTTTATCACTCTGCAGCAAAGACATTTTACTACCTCTACGCAATCTATTTTCTGTGCACACCCACGCCATTTCCCAGTCAACGCCATACCCGGAATTGCATTGCATTGTCAACTTTATTTTTGACGTTGCAGTCCAAGTTGCTTTTCTACTGAGGGATTGTGTTTTTATTTTTATTTTATTTTTTTATTTTTAATTTTTTTTTTTACTTTCTTTCTAGGGAAACTAAGGAAATTTTGATATTAATGTTTATTTAGATGCTTTTGTGATATTTATTTCATTAATTTATCTAGTTCTGTAAGTATAGGTTGGTATGTTTTCCCCTCTCTCTTCCTCTTCCTCTTCCTCTTCCTCTCTCTCTTCCTCTCTCTCTTTCCTCTCTCTCTTTCATCTTTTAATAACCGACAGTATGTACATATCGAAAATGCTGAAAATCTTCATGGAAATTCGGCAGGCAGCTTCCTCCCGCAAGGAAACTTTAAGAAATCATTAGTTTTTTTTTTTTTTTTACTTTCTTTTTATTAGATATTTTTTATTTATATATATATATTTGTAATATTTATGGAGAAAAAGAGAGACAGACCAACAGGCATATATAGAGTAACTTCAAAATATATGTTATATTTAATGTATATATATATTTATTTATTTATATATTTATTTTTCCCTGTGTGTGTGTGTGTGTGTGTCTGTCTGTCTGTCTGTCTGTCTGTCTGTCTGTCTGTCTGTCTGTGTGTGCGTGCGTGCGAGTGCGCGCGCGCATAATTCTTTATATATATATATATATATATATATATATATATATATATATATATATATATATATATATATATATCGTACGTGCTTGCATATGCTTACAGAGAGGAGGCCTTCGTGGGCGTGAGCGCTTCCCCGAGGCGCGGGACTAAGGGAGGGCGAGGAGGCTGGGAGAGGGCAGGGAGGGGCAGGGGGAGGCGGAGGCGAGGAGGCAGGGAGAGGGCAGGGAGGGGCAGGGGGAGGCGGAGGCGAGGAGGCAGGGAGAGGGCAGGGAGGGGCAGGGGGGAAGCGGAGGCGAGGAGGCAGGGAGGCCGAAGTAAAAGAAAATGGAAGTGTTTGCTGTCACAGAAAATGGCTAAGAATGTCTCTCGCGGATGAGGGGTAACTGTAGAAGAGGGAGGTCAGCATTCAAATTAATTAGATTTTATATATTAGTGGCGTTGATGAGTAGGCTTTGTTGAGGTTACTAGGAGCAGTTCAAGGGGAATAGACCTAAGCAAGTGATGTTAGTTCTAACCGATATCTAGAGCTCCAAAGCTAGAAAAAAAATGTTGACGCGCATTTGAAGCCTGAGATTAGGTTTCTCCCGCAACTATATTGACACTTAATTGAGGAATTCGTGATCGCGAGGAAGGGGAAATAACACCTGAGGAGCTCGCCTCACACATTCACAGACCCACCTCGATTCCACACGTTCTCGACACGTTTTCGACGCGATCAGCTGACTGCCTCTCTCCCTCCTCTCTCTCTCTCTATCTTTCTAACGTAGAAGTGCTGCGCCGACGACCCGCGGGGATGGAGAGCAACGGTTAGCTGAGGATGAGGCTTAGCTCGGGAGTGCGGGAGAGAGGGCTCCCTCCCCCCCCGCTTCTCCCCCCCCCCTCCTGCTCCTCCTCCTCCTCACCCTCCCCGTCTGCCCTTATCCCCCCCCTCCTCCTCCTCACCCACCCGCTCTGCCCCCTATCACCCTGTAGTTCCACCCTTGTCCCTGCCTTTCTCCTCCCCTCTCCCCCTCCCCCCTCTCTACCGCTCGTATGTCTCTCCCCTCTCCACCTAGACGCTCTTAACCTATCCCCCACAACCCCCTCTGCCCCCACCTCTCCCCTCCCCTCTTTGCTCTCCCCTGCCCCGCCTTTCCTTCTCTTCACATGCCCGTTCGCCCGATCCTCTCGCGTTCCACATTTCGAATTTCGCTGGGACTTGTTGCGGAGAGAGAGAGAGAAAGAGGAGAGAGAGAGAGAGAGGAGAGAGAGAGAGAGAGGAGAGAGAGAAGAGAGAGAGAGAGAGAGAAGAGAGAAGAGAGAGAAAGAAAAAGAAAAGAGAGAGAGAGAGAAAGAAAAGAGAGAGAGGGAGAGAGAGAGAGAGAGAGAGAGAGAGAGAGAGAGAGAGAGAGAGAGAGAGAGAGAGAGAGAGAGAGCGCTTTCACTCGCCGCTACATGCACCTAATATTTAGCCGCGAATGGAAACATCTGATCAAAACAATAAAAAAAAAAGAAGTTTACAGTGTTGCGCCGATAGGTTCGTTCTTCGCTCGTGTCAGAACATCATTTACTGGCGTTTACAAACATTCGTCTTGACACCCCCACCCCCTAACCCCCACCCCCACACAAGGATCAAAACAAAGTCCCTCCTCCTCCTCCCTCCCCAACCCACCCCCTTCCACCCTGGCATCACCTCAGCTCAAGTAACCCCACACGCAGATTCCTGCCCCCCACCATCCACACCCCCACTCCACCCCAACCCTCCTCCACCTCCTCGTCTCTCCGCTGTCCTTCCTCCCACTCGACATATATATCTCTCCGCCTTCCGTCTTTCTCCTCTCTCCTTCTCTCTCCTCTCCTCACCCCTCTGTCCTCCTCTTATTCACCTGTTCCTACTCCCCTCCCCTTCTGTGTGCTATCTCTCCTCCTCTCTCTCTTCTGATTTCCTCTCCACTCCCTTCATTCTTCTCTCCTCTCCTCCCCCCTCTCTCTCTTCTCCTCCCCCTCTTCCTCTCTCTCCTCTTCTTCCCTCCTCCCCTCCCCCCTCCCCTCCCCCCTCCTCTCCTCTCCTCTCCTTTCTGCCCCCCTCCTCTCCTCCCCTCCCCTCCCCTCCTCTCCTCTCATTTCCTCTCCCCCTCACTCTCCTCTCCTCTCCTCTCCCCCCCTCCATCTCCTCTCCTCTCCTCTCTCCCCCTCTCTCTCCTCTCTTATCCTCCTCTCTCTCTCTCGTCACCCCCTCTCTCTCTCTCTCCTCTCTCCCTCTCTTTCTCCTCTCCTCTCTTTCTCCTCCTCTCTACTTCTCCTCTCTCCTTCCTCCCTCCTTCTACTTCTCCTCTCTCCTTCCCCCTCTCCCTCGTCCACCCAGACGGTGTTTACATCTGTATACGAAGGAGGCCGAGCTGGACGCACGGGCGGGGGAGGGGGGGTTCAGGTTTCAAGGTCAGCTGGTTAGGGTGACGGGTACGGGGGTCCTGTGGGTACTGGGGGGTGGGTTTGGAGGATGGAGTAGGAGTGGGTGGGTGGGTGGGTTAGGGTTGGGTAGGGTGGGAGAGATGGATGGAGGAGGAGGGTGAAGGGATAGAGGTGGGGGAGGGGAAGGGGTGGGGGTAGGGGAGTTGGGTCTAGGGGAGGGGAGGGGAAGTGGGGGGGGCGGGGTTTGTAAGATTACTCGAGGGCAAAGAAGGCGGAGTAAGAGACGCCGAGGAAGGTCGATCTTGTGTTTGCGTGTCTGTCCGTTTCTATGTGTGTATGCATTTTCGTATCAGTCCATCCGTCTGTCCGTTTGTGTCTATGTACGTACACGTCTGTCCGTCCTTCTATGTGTCTGTCTGTCTGTTTGTCAATGTCCATATTAGGAGTGAGAGGGACGTGGAGGACATCAGCTGTGTTTATTATATTTGTTGTTGTTATTATTATCGTCATCATTATTATCATTGTTGTTATTATTATTATTGTTATTATTATTATTATTATTATTATTATTATTATTATTATTATTACGTTGCCTTTGGTTCACTGATCCTTGGGTCCGGGCGCAATAGAGACGAAAGCCGAGCCTAGAGTATCAGGCGATGCCGATGTAGGTCACTTGTCGTGTTTACGTTGACCTGCGCGGCCGCCAGAGGGACGAGTGTCGCTGTGCGTTGTTGTTTTTGTTGTGGTTTTTTGGTTGTGAGTGTTGTTGTTTTTGATTGATAGGTTTGTTTTTTTGTCAATATTGTTGTTGTTGTTGTTGTTAGTTCTATGGTTGGTTGGTTTCTCTTAGTTGTTGTTTGTATTGTTAGGTGTTTTGTTATTGTTATTATGTTGTTTTTGTTTTTATGGTTATTGTTGTCTTCCTTATTGGTATCGTCAGCAGCAGCAGCACTTATCACTGGTATCGTTATAACGGTTATTCTTAATTTTTTGTTGTCCCTATCATAATTATTGTTGGTATTATCATTATTTACATTATCCAGCATCATAATTAATATTAACGATTAACCACGGAGGAAGAATGATCTCTTAGTGAGAATAAAAAAACGAAGGAAGAATTGTTTTTTTTAATGAGAATAATAAAGGTCTTTAAAGTTTCATTCTACGTGCGGCGTTGGAAATAGATGTGAAGACTCCGTAGATTTTATCAGCCCGTAACCGCTTCTCTCTCGATTAGTCTGGTCTCTTTTATGACATGTATTTTGTTGTTGTTCGTAACTCTTTCGTTTATTACTTGCTTCTATCGTGTGTGTGTGTGTGTGTGTTTGTTTTAGCAGGTAGATCTCCCTACATTAGAAATTATTATAATTGATATTCATTCTTGTTCGTACCTTTTCTATATAAGGTATTTTAATTATTTTCTCTTTCTTTCTATAATCCCTAATTCGTTGTCATGTGTTACCTTTATTATTGTGGAATGTTGTCATGGCCTGAGCGCTATTTGTGCCGCCATGACAGTATGACGGGACGTGGTGTCAGGAATGGGTGCGCTCGGCGAGGTCAGAGGTCATGGGGTGTCAGGATGGGGAGGTCAGAGGTCGTGCCTCCCTTTAGAGTTCATCGCTATGCATTTTCTGTTTATTTTCTTCTTTTCCTGTTCTGCCTCTCGTTTTTTTTTCTGTATGTGTCTGTATATCTTTTTCGATTCTCTCTCTTCTCTCTCTCTCTCTCTCTCTCTCTCTCTCTCTCTCTCTCTCTCTCTCTCTCTCTCTCTCTCTCTCTCTCTCTCTCTCTCTCTCTCCCTCCCTCTCTCTCCCTCTCCCTCCCTCCCTCCCTCCCTCCCTCCCTCTCCGTAAACGGGCTCGTAATGAGGCTGATCAGACCCGGGAGTTGATCAGCGACCACTGGCGCTTCGTTAATTAAGGTGTTAAAGGGCGAGTCAATACAGGTGGATGTTCCTCATCACATTTTCCAAGATGATGGCGACGATGGTGATGACAGGTGATGACTGTAAACGACGTTCGCTTGACCTGTTTCCCCGGCCGTGTCATATTTTGGTGTCGGGTGTCACGTGATGGATTCCTCCTGGAGTGTCTCTCTCTCTCTCTCTAACTCCCAAGTCAGCCAAGGTTATATTTAAGGCAACTTGTATGCAGAGATGTATTTATAGATTGGGTCTGAAAGTGATACTGAGTTACCAGCGGTCGTATATATATATATATATATATATATATATATATATATATATATATATATATATATATATATATATATATGCATATATGTATATATATATATATATATATAATTATATATATATATACTATATACATATATATACATATATATACATATATACATACACATATTATAATATATATATACATATATATATATACATATATTATACATATTATATATATCATTATATATTATATATATATATATATTTGTTTTATATATTGTATTTATATGTGTGTGTGTGTGTGTGTGTGTGTTTGTGTTGTGTGTGTTGTATATTGTATGATATGTACTGATATACATACTTTTTATTTTTTGTTATCTTTATATGTGAAAGATACTGGGACCTCATCCATCTACTCACTCCAAGAGCATCACACGTGAAATACAATTAAGTATCATGCTGTGACACGCGGCCAGACATAACTACGTTAAAAGAAGAAAGAAATTACAAATTTTATAAGGTTTGTATGTATTTACCCCACACAACACACACTCTTTCTCTCTCTCGCTCTCTCTCTCCTCTCGCTCTCTCTCTCCTCTCTCTCTCTCTCTCCTCTCATCTCTCTCTTCGTCTCCTCTCTCTCTCTCTCTTTCCTTCTTCTTTCTTTCTCTCTCTTTCTCTCTTTCTCTCATATACTTTTAGATAGATTAACAGATAGATAGATAGATTAATAGATTAGATCGAAAGATTAATTTACTTCTTTGTTATGTGTGTTCTTGTTGTGTGTTCTTGTTCTTGTTGTTCTTGTTCTTGTTGTTTATATCCTCTTCCTATAAACAAGACGCACGAAGGATGAATATACTGAGTTGTATTCTTTTATTGCTTTTCGCCTCCCGCCTTTTCCTCGGGCGCCCATCTTCGAGCATAGGCCTATTTTGTGGGCGTGGCCTCCTGCTTTCCGGCTGTTGATCGGCCCGCAGTGCCTGCCGCTTGTGGCTGGCGCCGTTTTTTTTTTTTTTTTTTTTTTTTTTTTTTTTTTTTTTTTTTTTTTTTTTTTTTTTCTTTTCTCTCTTTTTTTTCTCTTTCTCTCTTCTTCTTTTCTCTTTTTCATTTTTTGTTATACTTTTCTTTTTTTCTCTTTTCTTTTTTCTTTCTCGTTTTCTCCTCTCTTTCTTTCTTTTCTTTTCTTTCTTTTGCCTTCTCTGTGTTGTCTTTCTCCTTCCTTTCTCCCTTTTCTCTCTCGTCTATCTCGTTCTCTCTCTCGTCTCTTCGTTCTACTCTCTCTCCTCTCCTCTCTCTTCTCTCTCTCGTTCTCTTCCTTATTCTCTCTTCCCACCCTTTTTCCCTCTTTCCTTTTTTCTTTCTCACTCCCTCCCTCCCTCATCCTCACTTTCTCTTTCTTCTTTTCCTGTTTTCCCTCCCTCTTTTCATTTACTCCTTTCCTCTCAATTCTTTTCCTGTTTTCCCTCCCTCTTTTCATATACTCCTTTCCTCTCAATGTCTTCCATTTCCCCCACCCCCTCTCCCACCCCCACCATCCGCCCATCCTCCCCAAGTGACGTCACGCCAAGGCTGCGAGCGTCAAACAGGTGTCATTCCGAAGTGTCCTTGTAGGTCCGGGTCGCCTAAACTCGCTCGCCCGCGCGCTCGCCAGGCGGGGGAGTGAGAAAGACTCTCTGGAACTCCTTGGGATTTTAGGCGGAATCAACTGGAATGGGTTGGGACGCGTTGGAATGAGCTGGAATGGTGGGACACGTTGGAATGAGCTGGAATGGGTTGGGACACGTTGGAATGAGCTGGAATGGCCTGGGACTCGTTGGAATGAACTGAAATGAGTTGCGATTTGATGGGATTTCTCTTGGAATTCGCTAGCATTCGTTGGAATTTCCCCTGGAACTCGTTAGGATTCACTGGAATAAGTTGTAGCTCGCTGGCACTCGCTAGGACGCGTTTCGTGTGGAGGGACGAGTTGCTCCGCCATTGCTGTCGGCCGGTGATGGCGGTGGCGGTAATAATCGCCTGCCTTGGATGGGAATTAAGGGGGGAGCTTTGGCGTTTGTCCGTTTGATTAGGTTTCACGTCTTGTTTATTCTGTGATATATTATATTATATTTATATATTTTTTTATGATTTTTTTTTTTCTTTATGATATTTATTGGTGGTGGTGGTGGTGGAAAATTTATTGTTTTTGTTATTGGTCGTAGTAGTAGTAGTAGTCTGTTTAAAGATTTGTCTCCTGTGGTCGTTTGGCCTCGATTGTCACTGCATTAACACGGATCCCATTCCTTTGTTCGTTAGCCTCTTAGTGAAGGCGAAGTTGGAATGGTTTGTAGCCCGCACTTACACGTGCATATGCGAGTGCACATAAATACACACATATGTATGTACACACGTGCGCTCAAGTACAGACACACTCACACTCACACACTCTGAGACAGACAGACAGACCTAAGACGCCCTTCCGATTACCTCACCCCCCCCCCCCTCCCTCGTCCTAGGCCTCCCTACCGTGCGATGGGCGTCGGCGCCAGTGCGATGGGCGGGGGCGGCTGAGGGTGGGCCTAAAAGGAGGGCGGAGGAGGCGTGAATATGAGCCTGGGAAAGAGGGCGGGGGAGGGGGAAGGTGGGCGGGCGGGGGGGGGGGTGCAGGTGTGGGTTGTTTTCCAGACGAGTTATTTATTTATTTATTTGTCTGTCTCCTCTTTTCTTCTTCCTTCTCTCTCTCTCCTCTCTCTCTCTCTCTCTCTCTCTCTCTCTCTCTCTCTCTCTTTCTCTCTCTCTCTCTCTTTCTCTCTCTCTCTCTCTCTTTCCTCTCTCTCTCTCTCTCTCTCTCTCTCTCTCTCTCTTCTCTCTCTCTCTCTCTCTCTCTCTCTCTCTCTCTCTCTCCATCTCTTTCTTTCCTCTTCTCTTCTCGCATTTCATCTTTCTTCCTCCCTCTCCCCCCCTCTCCCTCACCTCCCCCACTACCTCCCCCTCCCTCCCCCCTCACCTCCCCCTCCTTGAAGATTTAAGGCAGAGAAGGTGGATGTGTCGTGGAATACTAATGCTTTATTACGCGAAGGTACTCTCGTTCATTTCCCCGTTATTTTGCGTCCTCCTCGTCGTCGTCTTCCTATTCTTCCCTTTCCTCTTCTCCTTCCTCTTCCTCTTCGTCCTCTTCCTCTTCTCCTCCCTAATCCTCATCTTCCTATTCCTCTTCTTATTCTTATTTTTCTTTTTTCCTATTCGTCCTCCTCTTCCTCTTCCTGTTTTACTGTTTCTAATATCCCCAACCACCCCCTCTT
>NC_051423.1:19289455-19299455 GCF_015228065.2 Penaeus monodon | reverse complement strand
CTCCCCCCTCCTTCTCAGTGCCCCTCCATGCCAAGTTTTCTCCTCCATACACCCCCTACCCCCCATATCTCAAAATTCCTCCTACCTACCCCCACCTCCTAGTCTCTTCCCCCCCCTCATACCCCATATTTTCCCCTCTTACCCCCCCTCGCAGTACCCCCCTCCCCGCCCCTATCCCTCATATTCTCCCTCCTACCCCACACCCTCCCCCCCCCATACCCAAGCGTCTCGCCTATCCATACATCATCAAGGCCTGTGGCACTTGGCACTGTGTCGCTTGAGGGGCTGCCCGCCTGCCTTGGCACTCTGGGCACTTCCCCCCCCCCCCGGGACACCTTTGGCACTGGATCATTTTTGTCCAACTTTGCGTGATGCGGCTTCATACTTTTTTTTTCGTTTTCTTGTTGTTATTTTTAGTTTTATTATTATTATCTTTATTTTTTTCTTGTGGATGTTGTTGTTATTATTATTATTATTATTATTATTATTATTATTGATATTATTGTTATTATTATTAATGTTCATATTGTATTTATTGTTATTGTTATTATTATCACTGTTATTATTGTTGTTGTTGTCGTCGTTTTTATAAGAATATATTTTTCTTCTTTCGGAGGTTGGGCTGATATTGCCTCGCTTGCCGCTGGCTTTCGTGGCAAAACCCCAATACCCCCCAACCCCCAACCCTCACCCCCAACCCTCACCCCCCACCTCCGGCCCCTACTAAAAATGCAACAGTCATTGCAGTCCCCCCCCTCCCTCACCCCCGCCCCCTCGCCCCCCAATTCTTGTTTGTGCAGTACCCTCGCTTTTTTTAACATCCTCAAAGCAATTGCACAGTTGCACCTGTGAGCTAATTAAGGATGAGTTTGGCATTACTGCGCTTGTTTATTATTATCTTTATTATGGTCATTGTCATAATTATCGTCATTGTTGATATTTTTGTTTTTCGTTTTTTTTTCCTTTGTTTTATTTTTTTTTTTTTTTTTTTTTGGTTTTTTTTTTTTGTTCTACTCTCCGTGGTTTTCTTGTTTTCTTTGCATGGTCGGGTGTCTCTTTGCAGCCCGTGTTGCATGCCTTATTCTCTCTCTTGTCATTTCCTTCTCTCTCGCTCTCTCTTTCATAAATCTGTGTTCGTCTCTTTGAGATCTATGTTGATAGGTATCGGTGGGTTGTTAGATGTAGATAGATAGTTGTAGGCAGGTAGATAGGTATAGTTGAATATCATATATATATATATATATATATATATATATATATATATATATATGATAGATAGATAGATAGATAGATATAGATATAGAGACAAAATATATATATATATATATATTTTTTTTTTTTTTTTTTTTTTTTTTTTTTTTTTTTTTTTTTGTTTTGTGTGTGTGTGTGGGGGTGGTGTGGGAGGTGGGTGGTTGTTGAGTGAGGGAGGGAGGGAGTGATTGTTCGTCAATTTGCATAGTCGGGTGAGAAATCGACTCCCAAACCTTGCATGTTATTCATCTCGCAACTTTCCCCCAAATGCCAGGCAAATGACGCACGCCAACGGCAACGTCATCACCTATTTCCACTTTCCTCTGTCCTGTCTGCTTTTTCTCTTTCTCTTCTCTATCTCTCTCTCTCTCTCTCTTCTCTTTTCTCTCTCTCTCTCTCTCTCTCTCTCTCTCTCTCTCTCTCTCTCTCTCTCTCTCTCTCTCTCTCTCTCTCTGTCTGATTGGGTAGATGCATATATTTCAGTGTCATACCATTTAATTGAATTAATTTCTACGTTTTTCTCCTTTTTTTTGCGCAACGCTTAATTTCTTGTCTGAAAACTTTTCAAATCGAGCGAGACGACCGAGGCTGCGCGGCTCTGCTGCCGGGACCCCAAAGTGTTGCCCCCCCCCCTTGGTGCTCGCCAAGATCCTAACCCCCTTTCGAATCACCATTCCCCCTCCCTTCCCCCCCCCTTTGAATTACCATTCCCCTCAATCCTCCCTTTGAATCTCCATTCCCCTCCCTCCCCTTTCGAATCCCTATTCCCCCTCCTTCCCTTTCGAATCCCCCCTCCCCCTTCTACCTACTAACTTTCCCCCTTCCCCATTCTCCCCCCTCCCCCCCTTCCCCCTCCTCCCCCTTCCCCCAAGCCGAGGCGGTGGCATAGGCACTCATTTTTCCCTTTCCCATTAATCTCCCGTCGTTAGGCAGGTAACGAACTAGTACTGTTCATGTTGAGAGGCGGATGTACATATAGATTGGTGGGCACGCTTCGTGTGTGTGTGTGTGTGCTGAGTGTACTGTGTGTGTGTGTGTGTGTGTGTGTGTGTGTGTGTGTGTGTGTGTGTGTGTGTGTATATACTGTGTGTATACTGTGTGTGTGTGTGTCTGTCTGTCTGTCTGTCTGTCTGTCTGTCTGTCTGTCTGTTTCATGTGTGCGGTTGCGTATTATTTTGAAGGTAAGCCTTATCTTGAGGATACGGCATATCTGTTGTAATTATAAAACCTCAAACTCACGCCCTTACGTATTTTGATGCGTTTCTTTCCTCCATTCTAATTATCAAAGAAAAAATCGTGTTCATTTAATTACGCTTCGTAGAAAATATAACCATTCCCTTGACATATCTGCATAATAATGATGATGATGATGATAGTGACAATGATAATGATGAGTTATAATGATTATAACCATGAAGAGAATGGTGATGATAATAATAACAATAATGATGATAATGCCAATAATAATAATGATAATAATAACGATAGTAATACTAAAAGTTGTCATTCTTCTGAGTACATGCGCTCGCCAACATACCTCGTTCCTGTAAAATATAATCGCATTTTCCTCGTGCAGTCTTGGAAGTGTTCGAATCTGCAGGTGGCTGCCTTGGACGCGCCAACAGCAGGTCACACGACACAGCAGGGAATTTGGCCAGCTGGGCGCGTGGGCGGCGGGCTGGCGGACGGGCGTGTGTGTGTGTGTGTGTGTGTGTGTGTGTGTGTGTGAGTGTGAGTGTGAGTGTGTGTGTGTGTGTGTGTGTGTTGAGTGTGGGGTGTGTGTGTGTGTGTGTGTGTGTGTGTGTGTGTGTGTGTGTGTGTGTGTGTGTGTGTGTGTGTGTGTGTGTGTGTGTGTGTGTGTGTGTGTGTGTGTGTGTGTGTGTGTGTATGCTCGTATGTTCTGTAGTTCGTGCCTTGGCTAATCTTCCTCCCCTATTCCACAATTTCTCTCCCTCCTTTTCTCTCTCTCTCTCCCTCAAACCCCTCCAGTACTAGCCTAGATACAGTATGCTAATGCAGGTAACTGGATAAGAAATTATTCTCTCTCTCTCTCTCTCTCTCTCTCTCTCTCTCTCTCTCTCTCTCTCTCTCTCTCTCTCTCTCTCTCTCTCTCTCTCTCTCTCTCTCTCTCCTTCTTCAACCTTCGCTTTCCCGTCGACCAGAAAATCGCGAGCAACACGGAGAAGGAGAAAAAGAAGCAAAAGAAAAAGACGATGAAAAGGAAGAAAAAGAAAAAATAGGAAAATGATAAGGATAATGATGATGATGAAAAGGCCATATTTCGACACGCGATTACGTATGCAGTGTAAGAATAAACGTAGGGGGGGGATGGTGGGGAGGAAGGGGATGGGGAAGGGGAAGGAGGAAGGGGAGGGGAAGGGGAGGGGAGGGGAAGGGGAGGGGAAGGGGAAGGGGAGGGGAGGATGCTACCTTTTGTACCCAAGATAAGCTTGATAACGCCGCTTTTCTGCCGAGTCATTGGCTCCTCTGCTGTTGCTTGTTCATCGTGAGACTTCTAAGGTGTTTTTGTTGTTGTCATTGTTTTTCTTTTCTCTTACTTTTTCTGATGTCGGTTTGTTTATTTGAGTTTTTTTTATATATTGGTGGATTTTTTTTTTTCATTTTCTTTGTCATTGCTGTTTTATTTATTTATTTATTTATTTATTTTTCATTATTGTTGTTGTTGTTGATAGTGTCCTTGTATTTTTAGCGTTCTCTACTTTTATTACTTTTTTTTCTTTCTTTTTTATGTGTACATCTGTCTGTCTGTGTTTCGCAGATGGTTAACAACAGGTGTTGCCAAACAGGTGTTCCCGTGTCCTCGTTACCACTGACAGGTGACGCGCGCTGAAGGTAGAGGAAAGTGAGTTGATGATGATGATGATGGTGTGTAGAAGGATAGGGATGATGATGATGAGGAGGAGGAGGAGGAGGGAGGAGGGGTAGATAATAATGATAATGATGATGAGGAGGAGGAGGAGGAGAAAGATGGCGACAACGATCTTTCACTGACCTAGTCAATGTGCACGAACGCATTTTGTTTACTCGAACTCGGGGGGGGGGGGGGGTCTGTGATCGGAAGGCATGATATGTTGTTTTATGTTGGCAACACGTTGGGTGTGGCGCCAAGGGGGGGAGGAAGAGGAGGAGGAGGAGGAGGAAGAGGGAGAGGAGGGAAAAGAGGAGGAAGAGGAGGAGGAAAGGAAAGAGGAGGAAGCGGAAAAAAGAGAGGAGAGGCGATAGATAAGAGGAGGAGGAGGAGGTAGAGAAGAAGGAAGAGAATAGGAGGAAGAGGAAGAGGAGGGAAAAAGGAGGAGAGTGGATAGTAAGAGGAAATGGAAGATGGAGAAGGAAGAGGAAGAGGGGAATTGAGGTACAGGGGGAGGCAGAGAAGAAGGAAGAAAAGAGGAGAAAGATGAAAGAAACAGGAGGAAGAGGCGGGAGAAAAGAAGAGGGAGAAAGGGAGAGAAGCAGGCAGGAAAGGAGGAGAGAAGCAAAGAGGAGAATGAAATGATTTTTTTTCTTTTTCCGGAAAGATCGTTAGAACCTGATTGACAGAGAACAAGAACACGCGTTTTCTTCTCCTTCTTCTCCTCCTCCTCCTCCTCCTCCTCCTCCTCCTCCTCCTCCTCCTCCTCCTCCTCCTCCTCCTCCTCCTCCTCCTCTCCTTCTTCTTCTTCTTCTTCTTCTTCTTCTTCTTCTTCTTCTTCTTCTTCTTCTTCACTTGTTTTTTTCACCTGATTTTGGGAATAGATAATTGAATTGAACTTGGGTAGTAAATTAAGCGTTATCTCCGGCCTATCAGCGCGAGCACGAGTGCATTCGCAGACCCTGCCGTTACCTGAAGCTGATGGCATCGTTATCATTTGGGGAAATTTTTTAAAAATCTTATTATCTGTGAGGGCGAGCGCGGCGGACCTGGAGTTGTTGCCGGTCGTTGTTTTCTGGGTTTGATTTTCATACTTTTTTTTTCGTTTTTTCCGTTTTTTTTTTCGTTTTCTTTTCGTTTTTTCTTTTTTTTTTTTCTTTTTTCTTTTTCTTTTTCCTTTTTTTTTCCTTTTTCTCTTTTTTTCTTTATTTTTTATTTTTTTCTTTTTCTCAATTTTTTTTCTTTTTTTCTTTTCTCTCTTCTTTTCTCTCTCCTTTTTTTCCTTTTTTATGCTCTTTTCTTCTCTTCAACCTCACCCGTTTCTCCTCCTTTTTTCTCCTTCTCGTCTTCTTCTCCCTCCTCCGCTCCCCCCGTTTACTCCTCTTCCCTCCCCTCTTTCTCGTGCACCGCTCCTCCCCCCCCCCTTCCTCCCCCCTACCTACTCATTAAGAGCGTCACCGTAATCACTTTGATTATTTAATGGATGGACTCGGCGCACGTCTCGGGAAAGAGGTCGAGGCGCGGCAGCGGATAACGAAAGCAGGGGAAGGGGGAGAGAGAGAGAGAGAGGGGGGGGGGGACAGTGAGAGAGAGAGGGAGGAGGGAGAGAGAGAGGGGGGGAGAACAAGAGAGAGAGGGGGGGGGAGAAAGAGAGAGAGAGAGAAACAGAATAATAGATGGACACGCAACAACAAAAAATATATGGAAAAAAAAGAAAATAGAAGAAAATGTAAGTAAAAGAGCAGAAGTTAATTCTTCACAATTAGACAAAGGGCCTCGCAGTTATGCCTAAGAATGCATTGATGAAAGCGGAGGCGAGAGACAGGCCTTCGCGCGAGGGTTGGGGACGAAGGTCGCGCTCGGGGTAGGACAGTGGTCAAGGAGGGGGAGGGGGTGGGGAGGGAGAAGGGGAGACTGGAAGGCGAAGGGGGGGCGGAAGGGAGGGGTGCATGGGAGAGGAAGGTTTAAAGGAAGGGAGGGGAAGGGGAAGAGGGAACTGGAAGAAGGCGAATAGGAAAGGGAAGAGGGGAGAAGGGGAAGAGGGAACTGGAAGGGGGAGAGGTGAGAGAAGGGGAAAGTGGCGACGTGTTTGTGTATCTTCGTTCCTCCTTTAAGGGCTACTAGGTCAAGGGGAGAGACGCCGGCCTCGCTCCGCCCCCCGATGCCACGCTCTGTTGCTGCCACTAGGAGGAGGAGTGTGGTTCATGTTGTTATTGTCATTATTAATAATAATAATAAAATTATTATTATTATGATGATGATGATGATTATTATTACTATTGTGTTATTATTATTTCTATTATTATTATTATTATTATTATTATTATTGTAGTAATTATTAATGTTATTGTAGTCATTATTATTATTACTACAATTATTTTGTTGGTGTTTTATTGTCATCAGTCATCATCACCATTTTTCTGCTTTGGGGGGGGGGGGGATCGATCGATCAGCGAACAGGTGTTCCTTGACTCCCTTGACAGGTGTGTGTCGGCCCGGCGTTGCACAATCCTGTTGCTTCCGTTGCATCTACCTTTTAATTTAGTGCCACAGGTAGACTTCTCGTCCCCTTTTAACCCCCCCCCCCTCGTGAGTGCCATGCAGTTCGTCACGTCAGAGAGAGAGAGAGAGAGAGAGAGAGAGAGAGAGAGAGGAGAGAGAGAGAGAGGGAGGAGAGAGAGAGAGGGAGAGAGACCTATATCACAGGGAAGCGACGGGTGCCATGTAGTGCGAATAGGCGGCTAGTGCATGTTGTGCGAATAGCGGCGACCTTGTAGCTTCGACGCAGATCGTTAAATGCGACTTAGGGCCTCCTCCGCTTGCGTCATTCGCGGCGGGTCTCTTGCCAAGCCCGAGATTGGTGGCCGGTGGGTGTCGCTGCTCGATTGTTTGTTGTTTGGCTGGTTTCGGCCTTTTTTCGTTCGATGTTCTGTTCGGAGAAGACGAGTGGAGGGCTTCCAAGATGGTGGGCTGTTTGGTTGAATCTCCTTCCCCTCTCTCTCTCTCTCTCTCTCTCTCTCTCTCTCTCTCTCTCTCTGACTGACTCTTGCTTAGTACAGGATGCAGTTTTGGAATCAAAACCAGTTTCATATCACCACTGCAAACTTTGCAAGGCGCCCAAGTCGCATAATCTTTCCATTACTTACTCTGTTGCATAAAAACTGCATCCTATCGATCAAATAGTACTGTTCACAGGTTAGCACATGTTGATTATATTAACTTTATTATAGACACTGGTCTTGTCTCTGACATGATTAGTGATATAAAAGGTTTTTAACCAGCCAGGTGATATTTTAATACAGTGATAATAGCGCCGCCCTTCAGGCATGTCTATAGCACTAGTGTTTGACTGATCGCCCTCGACACAAGCAGAAGCACAGCCAATGTGGATAGATGCTTTGGTATCTTTCCCTGGCTTTTTGCAGGGCATGTGCATCAAATCTAATAAAAGATTTTGCTTTTTTATCTCGCTCTAAATTTATATCTCTCGGTTATTTTTTCTCCTCCCCCCATCTCTCTCGCTTTCTCACTCCCTCTCTCCCACCCTACTTTCCCTCTCACTCCCCCTACCTCTCCCTCTCCCCTCTCCCCCTCTCCCTCCTATCTTTTCCCTCCCCCCCTCTCCTTATCCCCTCTTTTCTTCTCTCCTCCCATCTCCCTCTCTTTTTCCTTTCACCCTCCCTCTCTCCCCTCTCCCCCTCCCTCCCCTTTTTCCCTCTCCCTCTCCCCCTCTCCCTTACCCCCCCCCCCCCCCGTTTATTTTCCAACCCTCGTAAGGACAAGTTCAGGGTCGGAATGTGTGCGTAATAAGGAAGCAAGCTCAGCCCCACGACCGAAGCCGGACAGAATGTAAACAAACGTCAGCTGATCAGCAGCACCGGTGGATAGCGGTCGTGTCACGTGGGGAGGGAGGGGGGGATGGGTGGGAAGGGGGAGGCAGGGAGGAGTTGGGAGAGGCGAGGGTAGGTAGTTTTTTTTTTTTTTTTTTTTTTTTTTTTTTTTTTTTCTTCTTCTTCTTCTTCTTCTTCTTCTTCTTCTTCTTCTTCTTCTTCTTCTTCTTCTTCTTCTTCTTCTTCTTCTTCTTCTTCTTCTTCTTGTTTCTATCTCTGTCTGTATGTGTGCGTGCGTTTGTCTCTGTCTCGTTGGTCCTTTTTTCTGATTCTTGTTCCTGTTTCGTATTCGTCGAAGTGTTTTGGAACTTTTTTTTTCTTGTGTGTGTGTATATGTGTTTTTTCTGTTTCGTCTTTGCGCTGTTGTTGATTTTATTATTAAAGAAAAGGCGGATCTTGACGCATCGAGTAAGATTAAACCTAATTGATTATTATCATTAAAGGTCAAATAACGAAAATAAAGGGGCGGATCTTGACGCATCGAGTAAGATTTAAATCAAATATTCCTGAAGCGAATTTCCCCGAAGTGCTTGCTTGCTTGCTTGCTTGCTTGCGGGTTACTGCGCACCGCCCGCGTGTGGCTCGGGTTGGCCGTGCTTGAGGACAGGTACAGACGGCGCTTGCTCGTCCCGGCCCGCTCTGGTGCCTGCCTGCTTGCAGTGGATGCCGTTATGTGGGCGTCTGCCGTTTGAGGGCCTTTGGGTTTATTTTCATTTATTTATTTATTTATTTATTTATTTATTTATTTATTTTTAGGGGGTTGGGAGGGAGAGAGGGAGAGGGAAGGAGTGAGAGAAGGGGGGTAGGGAGAGAAAGAGAGAGGGAGAGAGAGAGGGAGAGAGAGAGAGAGGGAGAGAGAGAGAGAGAGGAAGAGAGAGGGAGAGAGAGAGAGAGGAGAGAGAGAGAGAAGGAAAGAGAAAGGAAGTGAGTGAGTGAGGGGTGAGATTTTTGCAAATATGATTATCTTTGCTGATGTTCGTTTGGTTTTGTTTTACTGTTTTTTTTTTTTTATGTTTGTGCCCGTTTTGTGGCGAGGGAAGGAAATAATCAGTTATGTTTATATATGTTATTGAATATCCAGTTTTCGTTCTTCTCATCCATTCTCCATGCATTTTTATTAGTTATTTTATTATGTGTGTGTATCCGTTTTAGGATTTTTTTCTAAAGTCTCTCTCTCTCTCTCTCTCTCTCTCTCTCTCTCTCTCTCTCTCTCTCTCTCTCTCTTCTCTCTCTCTCTCTCTCTCACTCTCTCTCACTCTCTCTCTCTCTCTCTCTCTCTCTCTCTCTCTCTCTCTCTCTCTCTCTCTCTCTCTCTCTCTCTCTCTCTCTCTCTCTCTCTCTCCCCCGATATCCTTGTGGGCCGGAGGTGCCGACGGACACCACGTGGTTGTTGCCAGGGGCCCCTGCGTCCAGGGGAAGGGAAGGGAGGCTCGCGAAGGAGTGTAGTGAAATGGATACGTGATCTTTATGCCTCACATACCAGAAAAGCCATGTGTATCTTCTCTTATAATATCTCCACTGTCCTCAGCCGACCCCAACAGGTCTACAGCCGTGACAATTGATAAATTGACCTTAGAACACGCTAATCCCATCCTTATTGCTTGTAAACAATTCCCATGACGTTATTCTCATGTCTGTGTGTACAATTATGTGTTGTTTATACTCAAAATGTTCGTCAGAAAATGCTTATTCCGAATCACTAAATATGATATCGCTAACTTTATCGATATTCGAAATGACTTTATGTTTTGTGAATACTCAGCAATTTTGTCTCCTTATCATGAACCTTTTTAGTTTGTAAACACCATAACTCTCTTCTTACACACAACTGTATATAAGGTACCCTTGTTCCTTCACCACGGAACCACCATGTGACCATATGTATCAGAATTTTTGTTCATTCAAATTCTTTCATGTTTTTCATTATGATGTGTTTCAAAACGATATTTGTTCATAGAAATTTCGGAGCAGTTAAGACAGACCGCTCGTA
>NC_051423.1:19280797-19289355 GCF_015228065.2 Penaeus monodon | reverse complement strand
TCCACCCCCCCCTCCCCCCCCTCTCCCCCCCGCCCTCCCCCCCCCCTCCCCCCCTCTTCCCCCTTTCCGCCCTTTTTTCCCCCTTTCCTCCCTTTTCCCCCCCTTCCTCTCCCCCCTTTCCCCCCCTTTTCCTCTCCTCTCTCTCTCTCTCTCCTTTCTCTCTTTTCTCTCTTTCTCTCCCTCCCTTTTCTCTCTTTCTCTCTCTCCCTCTCTCTCTCTCTCTCTCTCTCTCTCTCTCTCCCTCTCTCTCTCTCTCTCTCTCTCTCTCTTTCTCTCTCTCTCTTTCTCTGCTCCGCCGGTGATTCATTCGCAGGTTGCAATTGCTCGGCTCGCCCGCTGTTGCATGTCACAAGCACTTTGCAAGGGAGGAGAGGGGGATTGAGGGAGAAAGAGGGAAGAGAGGGAGATGGAGAACAAACGAGAGAAGGGAGGGAGAAGGAGAGCGAACAAGGGAGGAAAGAGAGAGAGAGGATGAAGAGGGTAAAAAAAAAAAAAAGAAAAAAAAAGATAAAGAAAAAAAAAGGAATCTCCAAATATGTAGAAAAAAATCCCCCCCCCATCACCCCCCCTTTCAAATTCTCTCCCTTCCCCTCCTTCCACTCCCCCCCCCTACCTCCATCCCCCCCAAAAAAATCAGTTGTTCCACAACCTACATTCCACGTCCATCACGCAAATCAGACAGACAGACAGACAGACAGCTTCCTCCATCCCGCCCCTACCCCCCACCCCTCCCTCCCATCACCCCCACCTCCTCCCCCCATCACCCCCACCTCCTCCCCCCATCACTCCCACCCCCCTCCTCCCCCAATCCCCCCCCCTCTTCCTCCCAAAATCGCCCAGGGACACAAAGCCCCCCCCCCCCCAACAGCCTCTTACAAAACCAACCGGAAGACCAGGCCTATATCTACACACCCTATCCCCCCCCACCAAACCCCCGCCTTCACCCCCCCCCACTCCGCCCCCTTCCACCCGCCTCCCACCCTCACCCGGAATTTCAGGACCTCTACCCTTCCCCCCACCCACCCCATCCACCCCACCCCCCTCAAAATTTCCTCCATCTCACGCCCTCCTACCTCTCCTCTCTCCCCCTTACCCTCCTCCCCTCCCCCTCCCCTTACCCTCCTCCCCTCTCCCTTCGCCTTTCCCCTCCCCCTCACCCTCGCCCCTCCCCCTCCCCTTCGTAAGTGAATCTGCACCTGCCCCGTATCACGTGTCCCGAGACCGACCAGAAGGAAGTCGAGACACACCCAACACTCGGACGGCAGGGAGGGGGGGGGGAAGGGGAGGGGGGGAGAGGGGAGAGGGAGCGAGGAGGGGAAGGGGGTGAAGGGGTTGGGGAGGGAAGAGGGGAAGAGGAGGGGAGGAAGGGGGAGGGGAGGAGGAAGGGGGGTGAAGGGGGAGGGGAGGAGGAAGGGGGGTGAAGGGGGAAGAGGAGGGTGAAGGGGTAGGGATAGAAGGGGAGAAGAGAAGGGGAAGGGAGGGCGAGGAGGAAAAAGAGAGAGAGGAGAAAAAAAAGAAAGATATAGAAAGAGAAGAAGAAGAAGCAGAAGATTTGACACGCATACTGAGACAAAAGCTCACATCTGCCAGGGACGAGGCAACTTGGGCTCCCTCGCCCCTTTCTTAGCAGGTCCCAGTGCGGGCTCACACTCCCAATACAGACCTCGGGTAGAGGAAAGGGGAAAAAGACAAAGGGAAAGGGAGACGGGACGAGAAATGAAATGGGGGAGAGTGAGGAAGAATGAAGAGGGAGAAGTTGGGAAGAGAGGAGAAAAAAAAAGGTAAAAAAGAAAAATACAAAGCGAAAAAAATGAAAAGAAAAAGAAGAAGAAGAAGAAGAAGAAGAAGAATAAGAAGAAAAGAAACGATTACAGGCCTATACGAATCTGGATTCCCATTCGGGGCCCTTGGCGCCAACGCTTACTTATGGGATACCAACGGCGACGAAAATCAGGAAAACCAAACGACCGAAGTTGTCCCTGAGGAGACCCCGGGCCCTAAACCGCTCCCTCTCTCCCTCACCTCTACCGCCCTCACTCCTATCGCTACCCCTCCCTCACTCACCTTCATCGCTACCCCTCCGTCCCCCTCTCCTTCGCTCCTACTCCCTCGCTCCCTCTCCCATTCCCTCCACTACCTCCTTCCCCTTTCTCCCTCTCCTATCCCCTCCCCTTCACTCCTACCACCCGCCCTCCCCTCCACTCCTACCGCCCGCCCTCCCCTCCCTCCCTGCTACCCCCACTCCTCCTCTCCTATCCCCTCCACCGTCTACCTCCCACCCACCACTTCTTCCCCATTCCCTCCTCTCCATTCCTTCTCCCGTCAACCCCCCCCCCCCTTCTCCCCTCTCCCATCGCTCTCTCTTCCACCCTTTCCACCCCCCTGCCTCCCTCTCTCCCTCATCTCTCCCAATTTTCTCCCTCCCCCCTTCCCAACCCCACCTCCCTTATCCCAATCTCACCTCTTCGATCCCTACCTCCCCCCCCCTCCCGCCGCCTGCCACCTGCTCCTGCCCGGACCGGAAGTTCGTCTGGGTCTCCGTCCCTCAGCGGCCGCGCCTCGGAACTGGCTTTTTGGGGCCTCCCTCCCTCCCTCCCTCCCTCCCCTACTTCTTCCTCCACCTCCTTCACCTCATCATCATCATCTTCTTCCTCCTCCTCCTCCACCCTCTTCCTCTTCCTCTTCCTCTTCCTCTTCCTCCTCCTCCTCTTCCTCTTCCTCCTCCTCCTCTTCTTCTCCAGCAAACCAAGGCACCAAAACAACAAACAACATCAACAACCACACTCTCATCTTGGCCCTCTCCGGCCGACGCCGCAGACCCACTGCCACGAAGTTCCGGAAGCTATAGAAAGGGTAAGAAGAAAAGTAGTAAGAGAGGGAAAGATAAAAAGAAAGAAAGAAAAAGAAAAAAGAGAGGTGGATAGATAGATATATAGAGAGACAGATAGAGGGAGAGAGATAGAGATAGATAGATAGATAGAGAGAAAGAGAGAGAGAGAGAAAGAGAGAGAAAAAAAAGAAGAGGGAAAAGGAGAGAGAGAGAGGGAAGAGAGAGAGGGGAGAGAGAGAGAGGAGGAGAGAGAGAGGGGAGAGAGGAGGGGGGAGAGAGAGAGAGGGAGGGAGGGGGGGAGGGAGGGAAGGGAGGGAGGGGGGGGGAGGGGAAAAAGGGGGGAGAGAGAGAGAGAGAGAAAGAGAGAGAGGAAAGAGAAGGAGGAAGAGGAGAAAGAGAGAGAGGAAAGAGAGAGAGAAGAGAGAGGGGGGGAGAGAGAGGGAGAGAGAGAGAGGGAGAGAGAGGGGGGAGAGAGAGAGGGGGGGGAGGAGAGAGAGGGGGGGGGAGAGAAGGGGGAGAGGGAGAGAAGAAAAGAGGGAGATAGGGAGAGGGAGAGAGAGAGGGAGAGAGAGAGAGACAAAGACAAAGAGGGAACCCCCCTCCTCCCCTACCTCTAAGACGCATCTATAAATACCCCTAAACAGATCAAATCCGCCCCTTCCCCCCTCCAGTCGCCCCCCCCTGCCTCCCCCTCCTCCGCCTCGTCCTACCTACCGTTTTCCCCCCTACCGGTCTCCCCCCCCCATGTCCTCCTCACGCCCCCCTCCCCTTCTTGTCTTCCTCACCCCCGCCGGTCTAAGCATCTCTCCTCTCCGCTCCCTCTCGTTCTCCTCGACTTTCTTCCACCTCCTGCTCGTCTTTTTCCCTCCCCTCTCTCGGTCTCTCCCCCCCCCTTACTCCACCGGCCTCCCTACCCCCCTCTCCCTCCCTCCACCCCCCTTTCCCTCCCTCCGTTACCCCCTCTCCCCATCACTTCTTCATCTCCATCCCCCTCCCCCCCACAACGGTCGTCACAGACACCCACTCATCACTTCCTGAACCCGTTCTAACGCCCTCGGTTTTAAAAAAAAAAAAATAAATTAAAAATATATATAAAATATAATATATTAAAATATATATTATATATATATAATATATAATTAATTATATATAATATTATATATATTTTTAAATATATCATATATATATATAAATATTATATATATATATATATTTTATTTTATATTATATATAAAATATATATATATATATATATACATATATATATTATAAATATATATTATATATATAAAAACGGTAAACACGGTGGAAGGCGTGGGGGTGGTAAAAGTTTTTTAGTGAATGTAAGAAACAGCGATGTTATAAAGACCGTTACAAATGGAGTGGAAGAAGAGAGAAGAGAGAAAGCGCGCGCGCGAGAGAGAGAGAGAGAGGAGAGCAAGATAGAGAAAATAAGACCAGACAGAGAGAGGAAAACTCTCACTCTCACTCTCTCTCACCCCACCTCCCTTCCACCCCCCCCACACACAAATCCCCCCCCCACACACACAGCTCCCCCCCCCACACCCCAGGCGAGAGTGAAACCACCAGGTGACGGCGGCGTCGCGTGTCGCCGAGTATCCAGTGACACTCGTCCCAGCGCCTCCGTCAGCGCCACCTGCGTCGCGCGAGAACCCACGGCGGCCGCCAAGCACTCGCGAACAGGTTGGACTCGGCCGGGCACCGCGCGGGCCGGGATCAGCTGACTCGGGGGGGGGGGGGGGAGGGAGGGAGGGGAGGGGGAAGGAGGGAGGGAGGGGGAGGGAGACAGGGAGGGAGGGGAAGAGCAAAAGGGGTAGAGGAGGGAGAAGAGAGGAGGAAGGGAGAGGAGAGGAGGAGGAGAGAGCAGCGGGGGAGGGAGAGGAGGGGAGGTTAGAAGTCGGGTAGGGGGTGAGGGTTGGGGTAGGGAGCAAAGTGGGGGTAGGGAAAAAAAAAAAAAAAAAAAAAAAAAAAAACAAAAAAACGCTGATTCATCCATTCATTCATTCTCCAAAACGCACACGAGAACACAAACACGCCTCGCTGCCCCCTACCTACCTACCTATTTCTCATCTATCCTTCCATCCATCCACCTGTACTAGCCCCCACCCCCACCCCCCCCCCTCCCACACACACCCCCACACACGTCAATTTTCTTCAAGTCTGACTCTCACCAACCAGCTCCTTGCGGCGGCTGGCGCGTGCCCTCCTGCGCGTGCCCTGGATAGGCCTAGCGACGGAAACCCCAAGACCTGTGGGTATTCTTGCTGTCAAGGGCGATCCCATAATCTATTCCTCCCGCTTATCGACACACTATTGCGAATTAGTGGGCAATGCAGCTGCAAGAAGGTCCAAGTAGTTGCAAGTTGCAAGCACGTGCATGCATCCCCGAGCAATCACCTGACCGAAGTGGAGGGGACTCTTGCGTGTGCATTCGGAGGAGGAGGAGGAAGAGGAGGAGGAAGAGGAGGAGGAGGAAGAGGAGGAGGAAGAGGAGGAGGAGGAGGGGGAGGAAAGAGGAGGAGGAGGAGGAGGAGGAGGAGGAGGAGGAGGAGGAGGAGGAGGAGGAGGAGGGGGAGGAAGAGGAGGAGGACGAGGAGAATGAGAAAAAGAAGAAGAAGAAGAAGACGAAGGAAGAGGAGAAAGAGGAGAAAAATAAGAATGAGGAGGAGGAGGAGGAGAAAGAGAAGAAGAAGAAGAAGAAGAAGAAGGAGGAGAAAAAGAAGAAAGGGAAGTAGAAGTAATAGCAGGAAGAGGAAGAAGAGGTTAGGGTGAGAGAGGAGTAGGGGATGATGACAGGGTGAGAGAGGAGTAGGGGATGATGACAAGGAGAGGAAATAAAAGAAAAAAAAAAAAAAAAAAAAAAAAAAAAAAAAAAAAAAAAAAACGAGAACGGAGAAAAAGAACAACAAGAAAAAACAAGAAAAGAAAAAGAAAAAGGAAATAGCGACAACGAAGGCGAAGAAAAGAGAAAAACCAGAAAAAAACGAGAAACGAGACGGAAACGAGGCCAAGAAAGGAGCGCGAGACACCTGTGAGAAGGGGAGGGGGAGGGGGAGGGGGAGGACGGGAGGGGGGAGGGGGAGGACGAGGAGGAGGGGGAGGTGGAGGAGGAGGAGGAGGAGGGGGAGGAGGAGGAGGAGGAGGACGAGGAGGGGGGGGAGGAGGAGGAGGAGGAGGAGGAGGAGGGGGAGGAGGAGGAGGAGGAGGAAGAAGAAGACGAAGAAGAAGACGAAGAAGAAGAAGAAGAGGATGAAGGACGAGGACGAGGACGAGGACGAGAAGGAGGAGGAGGAAGAGGAGTAGTAAAAGAAAAAGATGACGTAGAAGGAGGAGAAAGAAAAGATGAAAAGAAGAGGAAGAAAAGGGAGATAAAGAAAAAGAGGAGGAGAATTAAAAGGTGAACAGAAGAAGAAGAGAAAGAAGAAGAAGAAGAAAAAAAGATGAAACAGAAGCAGCAGAAGCGAAGAAGAAATAGTAACAGAAGAACAAGAACAAAAAAAAACGAAGAATAAGAATAAGAAGAAAAAAGAAGAATAAGAAGAAGAAAAAGAAGAATAAGAAGAACACACACCCTCAGGACACTTATCAGAACCGGGGCCGTTATATTTATAGCCCCGTGTGATATGCCTCCACCTGGCCCACGAAGCTATAAAAAGCCTCCAGGAGAACCACAACAGACGAAGCCTCGATAGACTGTTCTCCTTCTAAACGGAAGCTAAGGTTTTTAAACGGAAAAAGGGAAGCGACAGTAACAAAAACAGTCAAAGTCATAACAAAAACCATATAAATAATAACAATAAATATAATGATGAAACGACGAAAAAAATAATGCGAAAAAAAAAAAAAAATACATAGATGAAAATATGACAAAAAAATGCTATTAAAAAATAATGAACATAAAATATAACGTGATAAAAAAAAACGTGAAAAAATACACCCCTCCCCCTCCCCCTCCCCCTCCCCTACCACCACCACCACCCCCACCACCACCACCAACAACAACAACAACAACAACAACAACAACAGCCGAAACGAAGTCCCGACGAAACGACACAACTGCAGCGACTGAACCTAGGGAGAGGGGGTGGGGGTAAGTAGGTAAGGGAGAGGGAAGGGGCGGGGGGGGGGGGACGCGGAAGTGCCCTTTGGAGGCTGAAGTCACGACGTCGCGCTTCGCTAGGTCGCGGGGGGCGGCGCGGCGTCAAGGCGGGATACGAGGAAACGGAAAGCGAAGAAATAAACGAAAATTCGGCTTTTTTTTTCTTTTTTTTCTTTTTTTTTTAAAAGAGGGGAGAGAGAGAGGAGAGAGAGAGAGAGAAAAGAGAGAGGAGAGAGAGGAGAGGAGAGAGAGAGAGAGAGAGAGAGAGAAGAGAGGGGAGAAGAGAAGAAAGGGGAAAAGAGAGAGAGGAAGAGCAGAGGAGAGAGGAGAGAAAGAGACAGAGAGAGAGAGGAGAAGAGAGAAGGGGGAGGGGGGAGGGAGAGAGAGGAGAGAAGAAGGGGAGAGGGGGGGAAAGGGGGGGGGAGGGGAGAAGAGAGAGGGGGGGGAGAGGGAGTGAGAGAGAGAGAGGGAAAAGGGGAGAGGGAGTGAGAGTGAGGAGGGAGAAAGGGGGTGAAGGAGAGAGGGAGAGGCAGAGAGACAGATGTTACGAAATGGACATTTCCTCGTTGACAAAATTACGAGAAAAAAAAAGAGTATACAAAACATTACCAAACCAAAAACCACCGAAAACAAACCAAAAATGCACACAAACAAATAAATGTCCAATACCCCCCCACCCCCCACGAAACCCCCACCCCCACCCCCACCACACAAAACACCATAACCACAGTGTTTATCCGAAAGCCGCAACTCAAACGAGTCACACAAAATACTCTTTTATCACCAGGAAACAACAGTAAAAATAATAACAAACACTCACTCTGACTCAGCACCCCCACTATCCTTCCCCCTCCCCCCCCCCACGCCCTACCCCATCACCCTTCTCTCCCCCCACCCCCATACCCCATAACCCTTCTACCCCCACCCCATACCCCCTCCCCCCTTTCCCCCAGACCTGATGCTTCCAACCGCGATGCCCTTCCCTCGCCATAACCTCCCCACTTCGATAAACGATCAGCTGTCAGCCGCGATAAGCCTGTCGCCGAGTATCGCGAATGACACACAGATGACAAGGGCCTCTACACATGCTCTGGCTGGCAGTCACGGACCCTACCCGGTGGAGAAAGGGGGGGGGGGGAGGGGGGGAGGGGGAATGGGGAGGGGGAGAGGGGGGGGGGAGGGGGGAAGGGGGAGGGGGGGAAAAGGAGGGAGGGGGGAAGGGAGGGAGGGGGGGGGCAGTGGGGGGGGGGAAAGGGGGGGGGGAAAGGGGAGGGGGGGGGGGAAGGGAGGGGGGGGGAGGGGGGGGGGGGGCAAGATGGGAGTGAGAGAGAGAGAGAGAGAGGAAGGGGAAGAGAAGAGAGGAGGAGAGAGAGAGAAAAGAGAAGGAGAGAGGAGAGAAAAAGAGAGAGGGGGAGGGAAAAAGAAGGGAGGGGGAAAGAAAGGGGGAAAAAGAAGAAGGGAAAGGGGGGAAAGAAGAGAAAGGAAAAAGAAGGAAAAGAAAAGAAGAGAAGAAGAAGGGGGAGAAGGGGGAAGGGGGGGAAGGGGGGGAAGGGGGAAGGGGGAAAAAAAAAGAAGAAGAAAAAGAAGAAGAAGAAGAAAAAGCCTTAA
>NC_051423.1:19277937-19280697 GCF_015228065.2 Penaeus monodon | reverse complement strand
TACGGTCGGTCATAATTTCGCTCTCCGTCGCTCTCCCGCTCGCTTGGGTCGTCGGTTGGTCTCTGTTTCTCTTCCTTTGACCCGTTTGTCTTCTCTTTTTTCTCTGTTTTTCTTTTTCTCTCTTTGTTTCTCTCTCTTTTTCAGTCTCTCTCTTTCTCACTCGCTCCCTCTCTCTCTCTCTCTCTCTCTCTCTATTTTTTTTTTTTTTTTTTTTTTTTTTAGTTGACTGCTTGCTCGTGAAGTGTTTTTATTTTTGTTGTTTTGTGTATCTGATGGGCTTTGTCCTTTTTGTGGATGCGTGAATATATTGTTGGTCATCTTTATTATTTCTATTATTATTCTTATTGTTGTTGTTGTTGGTGGTGGTGTTGGTGTTATTCTTATTTATTATTGTTTTTGTTATTATTTATTGTTATTATTTTCTGTCTCGCTTTGTTCATTCAGTTCTTTGGTTACTTAATTTTTTTCCTTCCTCTGTTTCAGGTGAGTTGCATGACGTGCGGTGAGGACGCCAGCCAGCGGGGCTCACGGTTGGTGTCGCCTCGTTGCTGTTGCAGGAGAGAGGGGAGGGAGGGAGATGGGGAGGGAAGGGAGTAGGGAGGAAGAAGGGGGAGGTAAGGGAGGTGAGGGAGAGGGGGAGGGAAATTAGGAGATGGGAGAGAGAGGAGGATATGGAGACAGCGGAGGTAAGAATAATTTGAAAGACAGAGGCAGAGAGACAGACAGACACAGACAGACAGAAAGAATAAAAGACAAAGAGAGTGGATGAGAGAAGAACGAAAGAGAGAGAGAGAGAGAAATATAGACATAGCATCCCGTGGCCCCCCCCCCCCCCGCGGCCCCAGCACGAGCCAGGAGAGCGAGAGGCTGAGTGAATTGAGAGAGATTACAAGGGACCCAGGATTTCTGTCTTTCGGGCGAGTCTGCGGACCAGGAGGTTTTGATTCGCCTCCGAGGGTCTCTGGCCGCCTCTCCCCCGGGGCCTGGGAAGGGAGAGTGTGTTGTTGTGTTGTTGTTTTGTTGTTTTATTGTTATTGCTATTGTTGTTGTTGTTGTTGTTTTTTGTGTAATTAATCACATTAATAGTATTGTTATTTTTCATTAATATTTTTTTATTGATAGTAGTAGTAGTAGTAGTTTTTATCTTTTGTTTTTGTTATTGTTATTATTATGATGATGATTATTATTGATTTTCCCCCAAGATGGATTCGGTTCCTCGTTTGTGGGGGGTTGGGGGGGGTGAGAAGGAGGTTGCTTTGAAAGAACGTTAAAGGCGGGAAAACATGCATTGCCAAACAGAGTTGCAAATCGTGGCATATTTCTCACGTGAATCGCTCACTTTCTCCTCCTCCCTCCCTTCCCCCTTCCTTCCCCCCCCCCTCCTGCCTCCCTTCCCCTTTCCTTCCCCCCTCCCGCCTCCCTTCCCCTTTCCTTCCCCCCTCCCGCCTCCCTTCCCCTCCTCTCCTTCCTCCTCCTCCTCCCTCCCTTCCCCCTTCTCCTCCTTCCTCCCCCTCCCCTTGCTCCTCTTCCCTCACTTCCTCTCTTCTTCTCTTCTCCTTTACTTCCTTACTTCCCCCTCCCTCCCCTTTCCTCTTCCGATTCCTCTTTCTCCTCTCCTCCTCCCCCTCCCCCTTCCCTTTGCTACTCATCCTCATCCTCCTGTCCCTCCTCACGCCTCTTCCTCATGCTGTCCCCCTTCCTTCCTTCCTTCCTTCCTTCCTTCCTTCCTTCCTTCCTTCCTTTCTCTCTTTTCCCTCTCCCCTCCCTCTCCTCCTTTCCCCTCCCCCCTTCTCTCTTTCCCCCTCCCTCCCTTCTCTCTCCTTCCCTCCTCCCCCCGTCTCCCTCCCTCCCTTCTCTCTCCTTCCCTCCCCCCTCCCTCTTCCCTCTCCCCTCTCCCCTCTCCTTCCCCTCCGTCCCCCCCCCCCCCCCCACCTTGCAAGACGTTGCACGAGCGCCGTCGTGTGTGTTTTAGTTGACCCGCGACGGAAGCCAGGCGGGGGAGTCACTGACCCTCTGCTTGTCTGCTTCTGCTTAGCATTATGCGGCGGCCCCTGCCGCTAAATGTGGCCTCCTCCTCCTCCTCCTCCTCCTCCTCCTCCTCCTCCTCCTCCTCCTCCTCCTCCTCCTCCTCCTCCTCCTCCTCCTGCCTTCGTTGTCCGTTTTCCCCCTCCCCCTTTCCCCCTCTTTTTTTCTTGTCAACCCTATGAGGAATATTCCTCCTCTTCCTTCTTTTTCTCACCCCTCTTCTTCCTCCTCCTTCCTCTTCCTTCCTTTTCTTCCTCGTCCTCTTCCTCTTCCTCTTCCTCTTCTTCCTCTTCCTGATCTTCTTCCTCTTCCTGATCTTCTTCTTCCTCTTCTTCTTCCTCTTCTTCTTCCTCTTCTTCCCCACCCCTCCTCTTCCTCCTTCCTCTTCTTCCTCTCCTCCTCCTCCTCCACCACCACCACCTTCTTCTCCTCCTCCTCCACCCACCACCTTTCCCCCTCCTCCCCCTCCTCCTCCTCCCCTTCTTCCCTCCTCCTCTCTCCTCCCCTCCTCCCCCTCCTCCTCCTCCTCCCCCTCCTCCTCCTCCGTTATAAACCTCTCGCCCCCCCCCCCCCCAAACCGCCGAGCGACCCCGACGGCGACCTCGCCCGGAACCGCTAAGGGAGCGACCTCCTTCGTCAGGAGGTTTTGCGGTTCTTCGGGCGTCGCTTGGAAGGGCGCTGTGGGGTGGGGGAGGGGGGAAGGGGGAGGGGTTAAATCGCCTGCCGGTCGGCCCT
>NC_051423.1:19260437-19272937 GCF_015228065.2 Penaeus monodon | reverse complement strand
CACCCCCCCCCCCCCCAGAGCCCACCTCAACCCCCCCCCCCCCCAGAAGCCCACCTCACCCCCCCCCCCCCCGCCAGAGAGCCCACCACACCCCCCCCCCCCCCGCCAGAGAGGCCCACCTCAACCCCCCCCCCCCCCCCCCAAGAGCCCACCTCAACCCCCCCCTTCGCACACATTCAAAACAAAGGGCCCACATAAGCGTCAACGGTTCACGTAAGAGGAAAAAGTCATTGACTCTATGGGGGCGTGTCGGCCGCGTCTCTCGCCGGGCCGTGTCTTGTTCGCGTCTGCCTCTCCCATCTTTATCCTCTTTTCCTTCCACCCCCTTCCTACCTTCTCTTTCTCTCCTCTTTTCTTCCCTCGTTTCTGTCGATCGGTCTGCTCTCTTGGTTTCTTCTCTGCCTTCTGTCTTTTCCTACTTTTTTCCCTTCTTTTTCTTTTCTCCCTTTGCTTCATTTTCTTTCCTTATTCCCTCTTTGGCTTTGCCTTCTTCATTCCCTCTTCTCCTCTCTCCTCTCCTCTCTTTCCTTCCCCTCTTCCCTCTCTCATTTCGCCGCCTCTCTTCTCACTCCTCTATCACCTCCCCACCCGTCCCCCCCCCCCCCCCCTCTCGCTCCCTTACGCACGCGAATACCACTCACGCTCACGGGGCATTTAATTTCAAAA
Organism: Penaeus monodon; assembly: GCF_015228065.2. NCBI lineage: Eukaryota > Metazoa > Arthropoda > Malacostraca > Decapoda > Penaeidae > Penaeus > Penaeus monodon. The sequence goes on along the minus strand of NC_051423.1, from coordinate 19,272,271 downwards.
CCCGCGCGTGCGCACTGGCGGGGGTTGCTTTTTAAGCGTTTCCGTGCAGGGCAAGGGGTAGGGGTTCTCTCGCTCTCTCTCTCTCTCTCTCTCTCTCTCTCCTCTCATCCTTCTCTCTCTCCCCCCTCTTCCTCTCCTCCTCCTCTTTTCTCCCCCCTCTCTCTCTCTCTTCTCTCTCTCTCTCTCTCTACGTGTAACTCTTTGAAACTTTCGGTTGTTTGTTTCTGGTCCTTTTTTGTCTTCCCTTTTCTTTCTTTCTCTTTCTCCTATAGACACCTTTTCTTGTGGCTCTTCTTCCTCTTCTCTCTCTCTCACCTGACCTCTTTGTGCGGTTTTCCACCTGCGGCCGTTGTGCTGAGGCCATTGTTCGAAGGCGGAGGTCGTGGGTTTGCGTCGTTGTTGTGGTGGTTACGGTTGTTAATTATTGAGGGTTATTGATAGATTTTATTATGGTTTTGTTCTTGAGGATTAGCTTGTTGAGTGAGAGAGGAGGGAGAGAGAGAGGGAGGGAGAAATGGAATGGGGGAAATGGTGAAGAGAGAGAATAGGCAAAAAAAAAAAAGAGAAGTCATGATGTTGAAACAAAAGGGTAATGCATTCTTAGAAAGGGTAAGAAAAAGAGAGAGAGCGAGCGAGAGAGAAAAAAACGCGTCAAAATAGAACAAGCTCATCATAGTCTCAGTTGCGTCAGTTTGGCGTTTCTCTCCCAGCCCATTAGCGGTGTCTCTCCCTCTCCCCCTCTCCCTACCCCTTCCCTCCCTCCCTAATCCCCTTCCCTTCCTCCACTCTCTCCCTCTCCCTACCCCTTCCCTCCCTCCACTCTCTCCCTCTCACCCTTCCCCTCTTTTCCCCCCTCTCCCTACCCCCTCCCTCCATCCATCCTCCTTCGCCGCTCTCTCCCTCCCTTCCCTTTCGCCACTCTCCCTCCCTCCCTCCCTCCCTCCCCCCTCGGAGCCTTACGCCAGCCAGGACCTTTAAATTCAAACTTCGCCCTCCCGTGACCCCGTTCGTTGGTTTAGGAAATCCATCGGGAAGGAACCTCTAGTTTTATTCATCCATGGATTTGCGTCTGCGTTATGCTCTAACGAAGGAAGAAAAAGGGGGGGGGGGGGCTTAAAATCTGACCGGGATGCGTTTTCATCGAGAGGAAGGGTTGTTACAGCGGGGTTCGTGGCGGGGCGAGAGAGGGGCGTCCTAGTAAGGGAGGTTGTTGCTGCTGGGATTTAATTTTGAAAAAGGAATATTTAAAAAGAGAGAGAGAGAGAAACTACGCAACCGTCTCTGTCTGGGCGAGCTTTTCGGTTATAGCTGTCCGTAAAAATTTCCTTTTTGTATATTTGAGAGAGAGACAGAGACAGAGACAGAGGGACAGAGAGAAGGAGAATAGAGAGAGAGAGAGAAAGAGAGACAGAGAGAAAGAGAGAGAGACGGAGACGGAGAGACAGAGACAGAGACAGAGAGAGACGCTACTGTTTAGGAAGGTGTTTGAACCCTTGTTTGGCGTATGGCTTTTTTGGGGGGGGGGCTTGGAGGAGGAGGAGGAGGCGATCTCTGGCAACCCGAGAGGCGTTCAAGGTCCTGGCGTCTGGCGTGGGTTGCACAATGCACGAGATTGCCATACGGGATATATATTTTCTCTTTTTTTTTTCTTTCTTTCTTTCTTTGATTCAGTAATATTGGTAGGGCTGTAGTGTGCTTTTTGGTTGGTGGTGGTGGTACGAAAAAAAAAAAAAAAATTGTTTTGTGTGTGTGTGTGTTTGTGTGTTTGCTTTTGATGGGGCTGTGATTTTCGTTATTTTTTTGCAGTGGGTTCGTGTGGTTGTCTTGAGGAACTCGGCAGTGCAGTTAAGGACAGAGGTATCCTGCTTGTCATGGTAGTAATAGTATCTATCGCCTCTCCTCCTCGAACCCTCAGTCTCGCTCGTTCTTTCTTTCTCTTTTCTCCTCTTCTCTCTCTGTTTTCTGTCTTCTCTCTGTGTTCTCTCTTTTCTCTTTCTGCTCTCTCTTTTCTCTTTCTGCTCTCCTTTTCTCTTTCTGTTCTCTCTTTCTCTCTTTCTGTTCTCTCTTTCTCTCTTTCCCTCTCTCTCTTTTTGTCTTTCTCTCTCTCTCTTTCTCTCCCTCCCTCCCTCCCTCCCTCTCTCCCTCCCTCCCTCCCTCCCTCCCCCCTCCCCCTCCCCCCCCCCCTCCTTTTCCTCTCCCTCAGATGATATGAGGATCAGGGAAATGAGGCAAAATCAATATATAGGTTCCTCTTGTGGTATTGATTACGAGGGAAATGGGCAAGGGGCGAGGGGGGGCAGGGGCGAGGAGGGGGGGAGGGAGCTAGGGGAAGAGAAGGGGGAGGGAGAGAGGGCTAGGGGGTGAGGGGAGGAGAAGGGGGAGGGGGGGAGGAGGAAACTAGAGGGAACTTTGGTCATGAATTGATGACGAAGCTTTTCTTCTTCTTCTTCTTTTTCTTTTATCACTGGTTTTGTTTTTCTTTCTTTTTCCATCGTTTACTTTTTTTTCCTTTGGTTATTTTGGCTGACGTTTCAGTTGAAGATTTCAATTCATTGTAATTATCTCGTTTCTCATTAACTGTGCGTCCGTGTGCATTCTGCGTGGCCGTTCCTATCCACCATTGAGCTTGTAACCCAAAACCCAAGCCATTGACAAACAAACAAACAAAGGAACAAATAAATATTGATTTTGGGGTATGTCTTAACCCCCCCCCCCTCCCTCCTCCCCTTGCCTCTGCCTGCGAAATCAGATCTGTGTTTGTTTAGCCAATTCGTAGCATATTGATAAGTGGGGACCGGATTGCATTTCAACATTGGATTTCGCACCCTTTTGCAACACGGGGAAGCAACTGGTGGGTTTGCATTGTTGCCGGGATGTTGACGGGGCTTGGCATTGTCTTGGTTTGTTGTTGTTGTTGTTGTTTGTGCTTTTGTTGGGGAGTTGTTATTAGGTCTGCCTTTTTTGTTACTCTTGTTTTTGTTATTATTGCGGTCATTATTATTGTCGTTGAGAGAGAGAGAGAGAGAGAGAGAGAGAGAGAGAGAGAGAGAGAGACGGTAGAGAACAGGGAGAGACGAGAGGGCGAGGGGGGGAGAGGGAGAGAAACTAGACGAGAGGAGACTGCCTGGAGCCAAGGACGAGACTGCCCAAGGCTCCCGAGGCAATAGGTCGTTGATTACGGCCGAGTAATTCGTTTATGGAGGAGGAGGAGGAGGGAGGAGGAGGGAGGGAGCGGAGGAGGGAGGGAGGAGGAGGAGGAGATGATGATAATGAGGAAGAGGAAGGTGAAGGTAGCCGAGGAGTAATGAGGAGTAGATGATGGTGATGATGATTAGGAATTAAAGGGAGAGGCGGAGGATGACGACGAGGGAGAAAGAGAAGAAAAGAGAGGAGATAAAGAAGTAAAGAAAGTGGGGGAGAAGGAGGAGGTGAGGAAGGGGAGATAGAAGGAATGAGGAACTGGAAGAAGAATAAAAAGTAAAGGGAAAAACGATGAGGATGTCGGCGATTAAGAAGGAAAGGAAGAGGAAGAATGTGCTGCGGAGAGAAGGAAACGAGGAAGATTGCGAAAGAGACAAAGCGGAGGGAGAAGAGGGAGGGAGGCTGATAAAACCTGTGGAAGACGTAGATCCGATTGGATTGAGGATTAGTCCAGTTTTTTTTACGAGATTGAAGTGAAGGTAAGCACGCATGTTCTCGTAGGTAGGTAGGGTGAGGGGGAAGGGAAGGGAGGAAGGGAGGCAGAGGGGGTGGGGAAGGAGGGAGGGAAGGAGGTGGAGGAGGAAGGGAGGCAGAGGGGTGGAGAGGAAGGTGGATAGGGAAGGAGGAAGAGAGAAGGAAGTGGGTTGGGAGGACGGGAGGAGGGAGGGGGTTTTCGGGCCCTAACAGCTGTTTGCCGCACCTGGCGCAGATGTCAATTGTCCTGTGACGTCATGCCTTTGTATCTTAATAGGAGGGGGTGGGAAGGGACGGGGAGGGGGGTTGGTAGTCATATGTAGTTCCGCAGTTTCGAAATGTTCGATGGTCATACAAAAATGATCTGTTTGTGCGTAGGCGTATCTGTGTCTGTCAGTCTGTGTGTCCGGCCGTTCCTGTGCGTGTATTTTTTTCCGGCCGTGCCTGTGCGTGTATTTTTGTTTGTCTGTCTGTCTCTGTATTATTATTATTTTTTTTTTCTTCTTTTCTTTTCTTTTCTTTCTTTTTTGTAATCACACGAAGCGAAGTTATATGAAGCCATCGTATTCGGGTCAAGCCCTCGCAGAATCTTGTTTAGCGAGTCTTAAAGAGTCTCAGACGCGCGTCCGATTGACCAGTCGAAGATAGAGAGAAGACGAGGGGAAACGAGAAGGTGAGTAGAGAGAAGCGAGGGAGAGAGAGGGGGGGGAAGAGAAGACAGGAAGGAGAGGAGGAGGAAAGAGGAGTGGGAGGGAAAGGAAGGAGAGGGAAGGGGGGTAGGGAAAGGAGGGAGAGAGGGAGAGGAAGGGAAAGGGAGCAGAGGGGGGGGGAAGAAGGAAGGGAGGGAGGGAGGAGAGGAGAGAGGAGGCAGAGGGGTGGAGGGAGGTGGATAGGGAGGAGGAAGAGAGGAATGGGTTGGAGACGGGAGGAGGGAGGGGGGTTCGGGCCTAACAGCTGTTGCCGCACCTGGCGGCGTGTCATTGTCCTGTGCGTCAGCGTTGTATCTTCTGGACCGGGAGGAAGGTACGGCTGGGCTCGCGTTTATTCTGAGTAAATTGGTAGTTTCCGAAATGCTCGCATGGGCAACAAATAGGCATGTTTCCTCACCCCCCTCTCTCGTCTTCTCTGTCCGCTCGTCATAACCCCATTTTATAGGCCTGGTTACCGACGTGTACTTTTTGTTTGTCTTTTGTCTCTTTATTTTTATTCCTTTTTTTTTTTTCTTTTTCTACTTCGTGCTTTTTTTTCCTTTAATCATCACAAGTGATATATAACCGTTGTTTCCGAAGCCGTCGCAATCTTGTGTGAGCGAGTCTTAAAATCTCAAAAAAGCGACAAAAAAAGAATACGATCTACGACTAGAGATGTCACAGGAAACGAGAGGCTGTAAGGACGGAGAGGGTAGGGGAGGGAGGGAATATGAGGGTGGGGGAGAGGGAAATGGGTGAGGGGAGGGGAGGGAGGGAAAAAAGGGGGGGAGGGGGAGGGAAAAGAGAGGAGAGGTAGAGGGAAGAGAGTAACAGAGGAGGAAAGAGAGAGGAAAGGGGAAAGGGAGTAGGTGAGAATAGGGAATGAAGAAGGAAAGATAGGGAGAGAGAGGAAGTTCGAGAGTGAGAGGGGGGGAGAGGGAGAGTAACAAACAGTCAGACGGGGAAACGGAGAGAGAGAGAGAGAGAGAGAGAGAGAGGTGGGGCGTGTGTGCGTGCTTTCCCGTGCGTGCGTCGAGTGTGTTTGCGTGACCGCGACCGGTCGGCTTGGCTTCGCGATTATTCCGTGAGCAAATATGGTATTTCTCGCCTCGGACTCCTCGCCATGTCAGCATAGGCAAGTTTCCCTCACCCCCCCCCTCTCTCTCTCTCTCTTTCCAGCTCGTCATAAACCCCATCTTTTATAGGCCTTGGTTTTATCAACACGGAGCTACTGTGCTTTTCTTTTTCTCTTTTTTTTTTTCTCTCTCTTTTTTTTTCCTTTTTTTTCTTTTATAGTTTTATCAACACGGTACTATTGTTCCTTTACGAATAGTCATCATCAGTATACCTCAGTGTACCGTTGTGCGAAGAGTGACGAAAGGTATATTGTGGGAAGGACAGATTATAAAAAAAAAAAAAAAAGGAATATATATAGTCAGCTGTCAGGTGTCACAGGCCTACAAAAGTCTGTTGAGGACGGAGAATGGGCTGGGGGAGGGAGGGAATATGAGGTGTGGGGGGGGGAGGAAAAATGGGTGTGGTGGGGGGGGGGGTAGGGGTAGGAATCTGTTGTTTGAAAAGACAATAGGTTTTGACCTGCTTATTGCTGGGCGCGTGTCGGGTGCGCGTGCCCAGGCCAGCTGCTAATTTTTATTATTTTTTTTATTTATTTTTTTTTGCAGCAGGATATGAAAATTGGGAAATCCTATAGCTAGCTAAATTTGGGAAGAAGTTTGGGAAATGGAGAGAGAGAGAGAGAGAAAATGAAGCTGCTTTTACTTTATTTACATTGCTTTATAATGTCGCTATTTACAATGTTGAGATACAGCCATTTCACAAGTACAAGCAGCTCATTATAATGGTGGACTGCTACAACTAGTGGTAGTAGCAGTTGTAGAGGTGGCCGTTCTGTAGGGATGGCCGGTCTGTAGAGGTCGTGCTGTAGGGGTGGCCGTTCTGCAGGGATGGCCGGTCTGCAGGGGTGGTCGTGCTGTAAGGGTTATCGTTCTGTAGGGGTGGTCGTTTTGTTGGGGTGGTCGTTCTCCGCGCTGTCAGCTCCTCGTCAAGGATCGCTAGTTTGGTCCCAGACATTGCTTGCTTTGACGGGGAGTCTGGTGTTGACTGGTTCCATCTCGTATTTGCTGCGTTCTGCTCTTCGACAGCGGGTTAGCATCGCCCTCGTTTTCCCTTGCCGCTGTTCGTGCTGCTCTGTTTTTTTGGGTATCTTTGCAAAGGGGGATAATTGGGTTTTGTAGAAGTGCAGTTGTATTTTTTTTTTTAATCAGTTGCTTGAATCGTTATCGTGTTGTATACTGGAGCATTTGGCTGCTTCTTTTTTTTAGTGGTTGTAGATATTCCATGCCAGCTATTGTTACTATGTTTTTAAAGTGTATTCTCTCCTGGTCTACAATAACGTCCCTGTTTGGTGAGAGGGAGAAAGAGAGAGAGGGAGAGGGAGAGGGAAAAGGAAAGAGAGAGAGGGAGAAGAGAGAGAGAGAGAGAGAGAGAGAGAGGGAGAGCGAGAGAGAGAGGGAGAAAGAGAGAGAGCGAGAGAGAGAGGGAGAAAGAGAGAGAGAGAGAGAAAGTTGGAGTTTATTTTTTGTTTTTGGTTTTCCGTTTATTTTCGAATTCGCCAGATGTTAAGTAGATGCCCAGGGAGGAGAGGGGGGGGGATGGGTATGAGGTGGGGGGTGGGAAGGCTTCCTCTCCGTTTTCCATTTTCCGTCTGTTATTTATTTCTCTCCCTCCCTCCTTCCTTCCCTCTCTATCTCTCCCTCCCCCCCCCCCCCCCCCCCCATAATGGGACGGAGGAAAACGTTATTAACGATAACGTTTTCATTATCGATTTTCGCCTGTAGGCCGTTCGCCCTCCCGCCCCCTCCCCCTCCCCCTCCCCCTCCCCCTCTCCCTCCCTCCCCTCCGACCGCCGGATTTGCGCCTAGCAGGGTCGGCGCCCGTGTGTGATATTGGGGGAGGGGGAGGGGGGGGGGGAGGGGGGGGACTTTTCTCCTCCTTTTCGTGTGGCCTTTCCTTGTTGTGCTCTTGTTCCTTGGTCGTTAGTTGTGTCCTCCTTGTCCTCGTCTCTTTGTCTTTCTATTTGTTTCTCTTTCTTTCCCTTCTCCTCCTTCTCTTTTCTTCTCCTCCTTCTTCTTCTTCTTCTTCTTCTTCTTCTTCTTCTCATCCTCCTCTTTCTCTTCTCTTCTCTTTTCTTTTCTCCTTCTTCTCTCCCTCTCCCTCCCTCCCTTCCCCCCATTTTCCTCCGCGTCCACTTGCCCCCATTCCTTCCCCTCAGGCGCATTCTGGCGATCTTCGCGGCCTCCTGTTGAGAAGTTGCACGCGTGTTGCAAGTCCGGGGTGGGGGTGGGGGATGGGGAAAAATGGGGGGGGGGGAATGTCGTTTCGAAATGGGCGCTTCGCTTCGTCTCGGGGTTCGGAGGAGGTGGCCTTTGTTTGTATTTTTTGCTTTTTTGTGTGTTTTATTATTTATTTATTTATTTTGTGTGTGTGGTTTGAGGGATCTGTTTTCTTTTTTTTTCTTTTTTTTTTATATGTTCATTAATGGTTTCGAGCTCCCATGTTCCCTTGTAGTGTTGCTTGATCTTTGTTTTGTTTTGTTTTATGATTGTTTTTTTGTTCTTTTCGGTGTCACTGTTGTTGCTGTTTCTGCATTTGTTGCTTTTGTTTTTATAACTGTTGTTGCCGTCTTTTTGGGTCTCGTATTCCCGCCGACAGCCTGTTAAGAGCTCAAGCCACCCCCCCCCCCCCATTGATCTGCTCTCTTTCTCTCTTTTTGCTTCCCTTTCCTCTCCCTTTCCTTCATCTCCCTTTCCCTTCTCCTCCTCCCCCTCTTCTTCTGTTCTCTTACTCTTTTCCGTCCACCCCCCCTCCTCTTCTCTCCTCTCCTCCATCCCCTCCTCCTCCTCTCCTCATCTTTCCCTCTCCCCTCCCTTTCCTCTCCCCCCCTCTCCCCTTCCTTTCCTCTCTCGTTCCCTCTCCCCCCTCTCCCTCCCCCCCCTCTGCGTCTCCACTGCCCCTTCAGCGTATCGCACTTCGCGCCCCGGGACAGCAGAGGCGAAAGTGTTACACGGAGACACGAGGTTGACTCAGGAGCGAGGGGGGGGGAAGGGGAAGGGGGCGTGGTCTGTCGTCCTGGTGGCACAGTGTCACCTCTCGCGGCTCGGTTGCCAGGCGAGATTTTTTTTTTTTTTTTTTTTTTCTATTCTCCGTGGTTATTCTCTCTCTTCTTCTCTCTCTTTTTTGTTATATTTTTATTATCTTTTCTTCTCTCATGTCCGTCTTCGTTTCGTGGTTGTTATGCCCTTGTTATTATCCTTATCTCGTTAGTTATTACGTTTTTACTCTTTTCTCTTTGCTCACTTTTTATCTCCTTGCTCTTCTTCTTGCGTGTTCTTTGCACTCTTCCTCTCCTCTCTCGGTTATGCTTTCTCTCTTTTATCTCTCATGTTTATAGCCTTTTACTCTTTTTCTCTCTTTATTGAGTGTTTTTTTTTCTCTCTCGTGTTTTTTTCTCTCTCTCGTCTTGTTTTTCCATGTTTTGTTGTGATTTGTGTTGCGTGGCGGTGGTTGTGAATTCGCCTGTTGTGGGGGGGGGGGGGGTCAGAGGTGTTGCTAATGGGTTGTTAATCATAGGTTGTTGTTCAGGGGTTGTTCATACGTTTACTGGTTGTTCAGGTGTGGTTGTTGTTAATGGGCCGTTAATTAAAGGTTGTTCAGGGGTTGTTCATTCGTTCACAGATTGTTCGGGTGTGGTTATTGTATTGTTATTCAAAGGTTGTTCAAGGTTGTTCATTCGTTCACAGGTTGCGTAACTGTGTGGCTCCCCCTTTGCTGAAATGCCACGGATTTTTTCCAATATATATATTTTTTTATTTTTCGTGCATACCTATCTATCTATAATAAATAAATAAATACACAGATGTGCAAATCAGACTGGCTACTGGAATGTACTCGGAGAGAAAATTCATGCTCGCAAGCCGAAACCAAAAACAAAAACAAAAAAAAGCATACTCTGAATTTCCTCTCGAGTTCACCCAAGTAGCCAGTCCGATTTGCATATTTGTGTATTTCTTTGTTTATTTTCTTTAGCTCTTGCATTTTTCTACCGCGAGCGATCATTTACGTAATGCAGACCTTGTACCCAAACCTTCAAATCTCTTAAAACTTGGAATTTAAAACCGTAAAATCTCTTAGAACCTAAAATCTTCAGATCCCTTAAAACTCAAAAGTCGTAAAACCTTTAAACCCTTAAACGGGGCCCCGCTTAGGGGCGGAGGCCAGCACGGGCCCCCAGCTGATAGCCGTCTCGCCTGGAAGTGTCATGAAGTCATCTCGAGGCCGCGTGCTCTCTCCTCTCTCTCTCTCTCTCTCTCTCTCTCTCTCTCTCTCTCTCTCTCTCTCTCTCTCTCCTCTCTCTCTCTCTCTCCCTCCCTCTCTCTCTCCTCCCTCCCCTCTCTCTCTCTCTCTCTCTCTCTCTCTCATTCTCCTCTCTCTCTCTCTCTCTCTCTCCTCTCTCTCTCCTCTCTCTCTCTCCTCTCTCTCATCATTCTCTCTCTCTCTCTCTCATTCTCTCTCTCTCTCTTCTCTCTCTCCTCTCTCTCTCTCTCTTCTTCCCCTCTCTCTCTCTCTCTCTCTCTCTCTCTCCCTCTCCCTCTCCCTCAACCTCTCCTCTCTCTCTCTCTCTCTCTCTCTCATCTCTCTCTCCTCTCTCTCTCTCTCTCTCCTATCGCTCTCTCTCTCTCTCTCTCTCTCCTCTCTTTCTCTCTCTCTCCTCCCTCCCTCCCTCCTTCCCCCTCCCTCCCTCCGCTTGTCTCCCACCATAACAAACTTTCACTCTTCTTGTTCCGGGGATGGAGTGGGGGGGGGGGGGAGGGGGTGTCTCAGCTTCTCTTGCTTCGTTCCTTCTTTTCCTCGCTTCCCTTCTTTTTTTTTTTTTTTTTTTATACCTTTGCCCCTCTTTGCTTCATCTTGTTTGTCTTTCTCTTGGTTCCTCCTCCCTTTTCGTTTGGTTCTTCCTTCGTTCCGTCTTCTGATCGTTGTCTCCTGTTCGCTGTCTTCGTTGTTGTTGTTGTTTTTTTATGTTGAGTGTTTGTTTTATTTGTTCTGTACGGGTTTGCTGACTACGACGGGGCCTTGTTTAGCGTCCCTTTAAAGGGGGTCATGAAATTAAGTGGTTGATTGACCTTTTTTTATTGATTGTATCTATTTGTTTATATATATATATATATATATATATTATATATATATATATATATTATAATATTTTTTTTTTTTTTTTTTTTTTTTATTTTTATTTTTTTTTATTGCGTGCTTGCTTACTTGTTTGCTCGTTTTGGAAGTCGATTTGTGGGGGCATCGGCAATTTATGTTGATATTTTGACGTTTTTGTTTGTTTTCGATTCGTTGGTTTGCTCTCATTTTCTCCCTCCCCTCCGCCCCCTCCTCCCCCTCCCCTACAGCCCCGCCTCCCCCTCCCCATACACTGCCTCCCCCCCCCCCTCCCCTACAGCCCCGCCTGTCCTCCTTGGCAACAGGTTATTTGTTTACTTTCTTGCAGTTACTGGGTGCCCCTGTGCCTCGCCTGGCTCCGTGCCCCGGCCTCGGCGCTCGCCGCTGCTCTGCTCTCGGGTTCCGCCTTAGTTTTCGCTTCGTGTTTGTCTCTGTTCCTCGCTTCTCTGATCTGTCTGCTATTCTCTTCTCGTTTTTCTGTTTCTCTTCTTTCTCTTCTCTTTTCTCCTCTCTCTCCTTTCGGTGCTCTTCTCTTTTCTCACTCTCTCTCTCCTTCCCTCTCTTCTCTTCTTTTCTTTCTCTTTCCCTCCCTCTCTTCTCTTCTCTGCTTTTCTCTTTCTCTCTTTGCCTCTCCCCTCCCCTCCCCTCCCCTCCCCTCCCCTCCCCTCCCCTCCCCACCACTCCATCTATTCGTGTCTCCGCGAATATGCTTGGCAGAGGGTGACTCGGGGGGGCCTTCCCCACTGCCCTCCCCCCCTGGAGTGGCCGCTGCTTTGCCACATTTTGACGTCATGGCCTGGGATTGATGCCCTTAATGAGTAAGGGTGTGTGGTGTGTGTGTGGGGGGGGGGGTCAGTGTGTGTGTTTATCTTTCTCCAACTCTTTCTCCCTCTCCCTCACCTGTCTTCCCCTCCTTTCCTTCCATTCTCCCACCCTCTTTCACCCCCTCCGTCTCCCCTTTCCTCTCTCCCCTCTCTCCTCTCCCCCTCTTCCCCCCCCCACCCCCTTCGCAACATGGCCTACATAGCATCTCCTCGGCGCTCAGCTAACCGTAACCCAGGCATCCTCAGCATAATGATGATTGCGCATTGTTCGTCCGTATTCATGTCCGTCCATATGTTGACATGCTGGCGTGCATGCTGGAGTTTTCTCTCTCCTCTCTCTCTCTCTCTCTCTCTCTCTCCTTCTCTCTCTCTCTCTCTCCCTCCCCTCCTCCCCCCTCTC
>NC_051423.1:19212937-19252937 GCF_015228065.2 Penaeus monodon | reverse complement strand
AGTTTTATAACGTAGCGTGACGTAAAGCTGCCGGTTGTGAGATAGAACGTTAGAGAGAGAGAGAGAGAGAAGCATTTACTGTTGTCTGTTCTCGTGGCCGGCGCTCTGTTCTTCAGGTCGGCCGTTCGCTGTTCTTTGGCTATTGGGAAGAAAAGAGGAAAGAATTGTTTTTTTAGTGTTTGGTAAGTTGTTTGGACTTTATGCTGTTAAGTGTGTATTTTGTTTTCCTTGTTGTTTTAGTTAGTTTTAGGCTGAAAGGTATTCCTTCGTTAATTTTCTGATTTTCTTTATTTTATTTATTTATTTATATTAACTGTTCGTTTATTTTTATTATCATTTCATCTGGGTGTTTCTCTTCGTATTATTTTTGCTTCATTATCTACTTCATAGATATTACGTCTCCATTAACTATGGCGCCATGAGCAAGTTCATGAATTCCCGTGGCTAATGGCGATTAAAAGGCTCAAAGAAGCGTGTTGTCATTCAGAATTTCATGGGTTTTTAGCCGTTAAAATGTTTTCATGATGCCAGCTGAATTATTTTGGCGTAAGGTATGAAAAGAAAGATAGAAATGAATAGTGGTTAGGTCTCTCTCTCTCTCTCTCTCTCTCTCTCTCTCTCTCTCTCTCTCTCTCTCTCTCTCTCTCTCTCTCTCTTCCCTCCCTCCCTCCCTCCCTCCCTCCCTCCCTCCCTCCCTCCCTCCCTCCCCCTCCCTCTCTTTCTCTTTTTCTTTCTCTTTCTACCTCTCTCTCTCTCTTTCTTTCTACCCCTCTCTCTCCCTCCCTCCCTCTCTCTCTCTCCTCTCCTTCTCTCTCTCTCTCTCTCTCTCTTTTCTCTCTCTTTTCTCTCTCTCTCTCCCCCTCTCTCTCTCCCCCTCTTCCTCTCTCTGCCTTTCTCCTCTCTCTCGCTCTCTCTCTCTCTCTCTCTCCTCCCCCCTCTCCCCTCCCCTCTCTCTCTCCTCTCCCCCCCTCTTTTCTCCCTCCCTCTCCCCCCTCTCCCTCTCCCTCCCCTCTCTCTCCCTCTCCCTCCCCTCTCTCTCCTCTCCCTCCCCTCCCCTCCCTCTCCCTCCCCCCTCTCTCCTCTCTCCCCCCCCTCTCTCTCTCGCTCTCCCCCCCTCTCTCTCCCTCTCCCCCCTCTTTTCTCCCCCCCTCTCCTCTCCCCTCCCCTCCCCCCCTCCCCTCCCTCTCCCCTCCCCCTCCCCTCCCTCTCTCCCTTTCCCCTTTCCCTCTCTCTCCTCATCCCTCTCTCTCCCTCTCCTTTTCCTCTCTCTCTTCCCCCCTCTCTTATCTCTCTCTCTCCTCTCCCCCCCTCCCCCCCTCTCTCCTCCCCCTCCATCTTCATCCCTCCTTCCCTTTTTCCTTTCCCTCTCTCACCTTCTTCTCTTTCCCCCTCTCTGTCCCTCCCCTTCCTCTTTTTCTTTTTCCGTCTCTTCCCCTCTTTCTCCTCTCTCTCTCTGTTTCCTTTTTCCTTCGCTTCTCTTCTCTCTCCCCTCTCTCTCTCCTCTCTCTTTCTCTCCTCTTCCCCCCCCCTTCATCCCTTTTTTTTTCTTCTTTCCCTCCCTCCCACCCCCCGGTCCCCCCCCCAAATTCTCTTTTTTTCCTCTTCCTCCCCCCTTCCCTGCTGTCTTATCTTCTCTCTTTCCCACCGCTTTTTCCTCTCCCTTCTCTCTTTTTCTCTTTTCTCTCTCTTCTTCCCCCCCCTCTTTCTCCTCCCCTTCTCTGTTGTTTTACCGTTTTCCCTTTTAATCCGTTCGCATTTTTTTCCCTTTGTCCCCACTTTCCTCTTTTTCCCCCCCCCTCTCTCTTTTTCTCTCTCTCTTCCTCCCCTTCCTCTTTTTTTCCTTCTTTCCTTTCTTTTTTTTTCTTTTTTCCCTTCAACCCTTCCCCTTCCTTTTTTTTTCTTTTTTTTTTCCTTTTTCCTTTGGTTTTTGGATTTTACCTCTTTTCCCTCCCCGCCTTCTCTCCTCCTCCTCCTCCTCCTCCTCCTCCTCCATTTCTCTCTCCCTCTCCCTCTCCTTTCCCCCCCTCTTCCCTCTTCCCTACCCCCATCGCACCCTATCGGGCACAAGTTACTCCATGCACCTCCCATACCCCCCCCCCCCACCACCACCGTGTAGCAATTCTGACGTTACATTTATGCGAAACAAAAAAAAAAAATTGGTAGCCGCCACCACGGGACTAGGGTCCCGACCCTTAGATTTTCTTTATAATTTCTTATGGTGATTCTGACCGATCTTGGAGGTTTAGGTTCAATATATGGCGTTTGCTTATTTTATTGTCATTTTTTTCAGGTTCAATCTTATCAGTGATATTTTAGTGTAATCATTTTAGATTAAAGGTGAAAACCAGACTCATTGTTGAAAAGGATTTAAGTATATTATTCGTGCTCAAAGACATTAAAAAAACAAAATTTGCACAAAACGAATTTACGGACACACATGCACAACAGACGAATTACGGACACAAAACAAACATATATAAACAAATACAGACAATGCGGTAATAAATATACGGACGAACACAAATACATAAATACGCACATAAACGAAAAGTAACACTACACTAATGTTTGTAAATGAACACGACACTGAATGTTCGTTATGTATTCAACTAAGTTTCTGCACTATCGGCTAGCACTCGCTTCTAATCAGGGCACACGGAATTTGGTATCGCACGGGAATACATGACCTGATTTCTGGTATATGAAAGTCCCCATCGACCAAACACGTCTCTGCAGCGACAAGGTAGCGTCTCGCAGCGTCAAGGTAGGTCTCTCCTCCGCCCTGGCCGGCTCTCTGGTGTAACCTCCGTGACTGGCGGCGGGAACTAGGCCGTTTGTGGCCTATCCCGCCAAACGTAAAAAGCGGTTTAGTGACAGGACCGCTACTGCAGCGGTTCGGAGACGTCGTCCGAACTGACGAAGTCGGAAGTCTTTGTGATGTCCGAAGCCGTGCGTATCCGTGTCCGAAGTCCTGTGGGGGATGACCGGGGCAGAGAGAGGTCACGTGGGGCCAACGAAAGGCGTGTTCACTACAACCGCCCCCTCCCAGACGGCGCGCCGCCCCGGCAAGCCGCAACAATCCGGGGACTGACGTAAATACGTAAAAATGCGCCGTGCCCTAGCCAGGTCAAACGGCCCAGCCACGATGGGGCTGCTCTGGCGGTCTTCCACTGGCGTCGAAGGGACAGGATGCTGCAGGCGGGGCCCGAGAACAGACAAGCCCGTTAACTAGGCTCAGGCGAAACAGACGAAAGGCGCACGACGACGTGCAACGGCATACGCTTCCCCCACAAGGACTCGGGTGTACGGCTTGGACAACACTGGACGACAGGAACGACGACATCTGTGCAGGCTCATGCTGGGGATAAAGATCAGGCTCAGTACATGTTCCCATATGTGCTACAATTCCGTGAAAAGGGCATGCTCCTGACATGCGAGATTTTTAAGCTAGCTTGTTACGTTTATGCACGATTAAGCAGATTGGGACACTAAAACATCAGACAAGCAAGTTAATGTTCACAGTAAGCTTACAAAGAAAAAAATGAGCATGCCAGACATTAAACATTTAGTAATGCACAATTTAGTAATGGAAATGCACAAATACACATGGAAATACACAAATACTAATACAAATATACACAAGACAAATAAACATACGAATACAATATATACAAGACAAATGCACTACATGACATACAATTGCAATCTTGCAAAACAATTTCCCATCGTGTGCAGCTTTACATAATTCAACCAGTGAATTAGAACGAAGCATTTGAGGATCTTACTAAACCTAACAACATAATATTAACTGGATCATCTGGATCAATATCACCTGAATCAACCATTGTTTTCCGGGTTGAACAACCCCTTTCGGGCATAATTATTTTTAATTCATTATCTATCTTAAATGGTACAAATTTGATTTCTATGAACTCTATGCTCCGTATACTTTTTAAATGTCTTTCACGATATATGATACTGGCCCAACTTTCTTTATAATTCAAAAGGGACGATCCATCTAGATGACAAGCCTGCACTACCTTGACCTGGAGGTCTTTTACGCAAAACCCAAAGACCCTCCTGAGTTCTGGAAATAGCCTTCGTCCTTCTATCAACTCCCTCCATATTTTCTTCTCTAACCTTCTGCGTTCCCGTGACCGGGGCGTCGCGAGCAGCAAAACAAGTCTAATTGGACGCTTCCCGATCTCCCCATCTCTCGTGTGGTGGTTGTGAGACCGAGGGGAAAGGTGCACTCGCGTCCCGTAAGAGATACAGAGGCTGGTTGTTCACAGATCTGGGGGAAAGCGGTGTTGAGGGCTAATCGCACGTATTCTAGTCGGGTATTCCAATACGAGGGGTTTCACATAATGCTGCTAAACAGTCTTTGATTACGCGGTTGCATCGCTCGACTAGTCCATTAGAAGCTGGTTGTAGGGGGTGGTATATCGCGTTTTCGTTCCGAGCAATTCACAGATTTCTCTGAAGTACTCGCCTGAAAATTCGCTCCCGTTATCTGATAATAATGTGAGGGGGCCCGAAAAAGCGTTATATAATGTGAAATTAAGGCGTCTGCGACGTGTGCGCACCTTACTTGGCATGGGCACCAACTGTATAAAAACCGCGTTAACTCATCTACGATAGTTAGTAACGTACTGTCGCCATTACTTGCAACCGGAGGTCAATCAGATCAACCGAAACTCGTTCGAATGGCTCCGGGTCGCGAGCGGATTGGCTGCGAGAGGAGCACGCCGCGTAGGATCTTTTCTTCCGCTTTTGACACGTTGGGCAGGACTGAAGGGACTTTCTGCAGTATTGCAAAGCATTAGGGAACCAATAAAATCTACTAGTCTCTTGTATGTCCTAAATATCCCTGGATGACCGGTTTGTAATGCTGTTATGCAATATTTTCATTGTGCAGGGCGAACTTTAGGTGGCAGTACGAGTTGACTCACTAAGCCAGATGGTAATTCTCGCACGTGGTATAATACGCCGGGTTGTTTACCTCGAATTCTTTCTAACGATGCAGGGATCTTTACGCGTGGAAAGGCCTTCCCTTCGACAAATCTATTACCCGCGGCATAAGGGATCATCCAGCTGCATTTTTCTAAATTGGTCGGGATCTATCGATGACAAACTATCGCGGCTACGGTCGTGATAACAGATCTGGTACATGGGGGGAGGCCCCTGGTTTGTAAGTTATTTTACAATCGTAAGAAGCTATTTCATGACTCCACCGAGACATTTTCGCGGACTTAGTGGGACGTTTGAAAATAAAAGTAAGAGGGCGGTGATCCGTAAATACTCAAGGTACGCCCGTAAACGTACGCGTCGAATGCACGTATTCCTTCCACGACAGCAAGCGCCTCGGTGTCGGTGGCGCCGTATCGGACTTCGGCGCCCCTTTAATTCCTACTGTAAAAGGCTACGGCGTACGGTTTTCCTTCGCAACGTTGCATCAGGCACGCGCCCCATTGCAAAATTAGACGCGTCGTATGAATTTCGAATGGGAGATTAAAGTTTGGGTCTACGAAGGACCGGAGCGGAAACTAATGCCCCTTTTCAAATCCCCGAAAACTTTTCTTTCCTCCTCACCCCCCTGGGAAAATTTTTTATCTTTCGGGTTAGAGATGTTAACGGCGCGGCGATAGTGGGCGTAATTGCAATGTGGCGCCCGGGAAAAAACCACTTGACACCAAAAACCTCTGAATTCCCTTACGTTACGCGGCGCGGCCATACTAGTATGAAGCTGTTTTATCGGGGTCTGGGAGTCACGCCGTTTGGCGACACAAACAATTTCCTAGCAATTTTAATTCTTGTACGCCAAATTGACATTTATTTAGATTGAGCTTAAATCCTGCTTGCTCGATTAAATGCAGAGTCTCTTCTAAATGTCGTACGTGGTCATCAAAGTTTTTCGAATAAATAACCACGTCGTCCAGATAGGCCATGGTATGTCTGCCTAATACAGGTGATAAAACGAAGTTTATCATTCTTGGTAAAGTAGCGCCAGCCGTTTTCAGGCCGTATGGCATACGCCGGAATTGCCACAAATTAGTGCCGTTCTGAAAAACGCGGTTTTGGCCTGTCGTCGGGGTTTAACTCAATTGACCCAAAACGCGGAACGAGCATCTAGGATGGAAAAGAAAATGTTCTGCCCGAGCTCGTCGATCATCTCTTCCATTCGAGGAAGAGGATAAGAGTCGGCCGTCGTGTGCGCGTTCAAATTCCTAAAATCTATACAGAATCTAAAACTATGGTCTTTCTTTCGGAATAGGACTATAGGGGACATCCAAGGTGAAGTGGATGGTTCTATCACCCCACTATTTAGCATTTTCTGGCACTCTTCTTTAATTTGTGCTTGCCATTTGTGGTAATCTCCACTGCCTGGTTATGATGGGCGAGGTATCACAGTAGGGATGTGATGGTATATACCCGGTACGACGCCTATGTCACCTTTTTCGCCGTCAAAGAGTCTCTTGTGAGACATAAGTACCGATTTATCTCTTGATGTTTTGACGGGAGATGATTGAGAGCTAACTCTGATAAAAGATCTGTTGGCTTGTTTGGCGCTTACTTCCGCTGCACATACTTGATTGCACGGGCATGCTCGTTTCTAATCAACGCTAGTTTAAAACATAACCCGCACGTATTTTCAGGTCTTTTTTTAGCTAGATTTACGATCCAGATTGGGGCGTTACCATGACTAGATTTGATAATCGCTTTGGATAAACCATCTCGCTGAGACAACCGTGCACAATTATATCGCAGTCCGAGTGCGATATTCGACTTATCGTTTTCCGGCACGAACTTACCGGGTTTTGGGGAAGGTATAACCGTCGCGCGTTTTATACGAGCATATGACACAGGTGGGGGTCCGAACAAACCTTTAAGATCCACCGTATGTACAGGGACTTTACTTCAGCAGGCTATACCGAGCGAGGGTTTGTCGTAAACGTCACAGGGAGGACTCCTCATTTATACGTAATCCATATTTATAGGAAAGGGCTTGTGATCGAGTGAAAACTTGAATCGTCGTAAAAAGCGATACCTATTAAGACGTTCCTGGAAATGGACACGTACTAGTATTGTGAATCTGTGGATTACTTTTTTAAGGATGGGGATATTTTAACCTCCACGTCTCTTTCTTCTATCGTCTCTAGTAAAGTGCCCGTTACACCTACAAGCGACCTCGCTTTACGTGCGCGTGAGGCAAACTTAAACCAGTTTAGGGACGAGCTGTTAATAAGGGAGACCGCACTTCCCCTGTCGATGAAAAACCCAAAACTTTTTTTCCTCCTACATTGATCATAACGGTTGGTCTGCCCGTTAAATTAAATTTCTGCCTCAGCTTATAGTTACTGTCGACATCAAAGTAATCGTGAGGAGCGCGCCTCTTGCTGAATTTGCCAAGGGGACCCGAGGCCTGGCCCTCCAGCCTTCGTGAAAGGGGGCACGCGTACCGTCGTGGTCTGGCCGGCGACAATGCCAGCATACATTGCCTTGCGGTTTTTCTCTGCATTCGCAGTTGAGTGACCTCGTGACTATGGTAAAAACAGTAGGGCGCGACGGGCGTAGCGACGGGGTTCGGGGGCGTGGTGTCGCAGCGATAGGCAGTGGTTCACGAGGGGCTCGCGGTGTTCGCGACGAGAACAATTTGTTTGCTTTAGTTACTATCTCATAGAGGGGTAATTCTTCACACGCTATTAAAATATCTGCGATATCAGCAGGTAAGCCGCTCATAAAATCCTTCTAATTAAAAGCTACCGGATCGGGCCCATTTTTGTGGAATATTCTCTCAAAACCATGTATACTATTCCTTCTATTTCCAACAAAAAATCTTGCGGCGTCTGTCCAGGTCTCATGTTTTACGCTGTAAATTACAGAAGAAATCGCTGGGTGTTCGCCGTGCCTTTAAATTTTACGTCTTAATAAGACTTAAAGCGAGCCCAGTCTTCTATCGTTTTAAATTCAGGAGAATTTATCACAAGATCTGCGGTTCCTTTGCAATAGGTGCGCGCGAGTCTTATCCTTGCCTCGTCTGCATCGTCTGGAGTTACGAGTTCTATGCGCCTGAGCCACGTTTCTAAATCTTTACTGCGGGACAAGTTATCTTTACTCTCTTTTACGTCGAAGTACGGGATCGCGTCTTTGTTCATCTTACTCTAATTTGCGAAGGCGTTTTTCCGACAGGCGTTATTCTACTTGTGTCATTAGCATCATCTTTATTGAAAGTCAATCTAGAACTCTGGCTTTCCGAGATTTTCCCCGCATTGCTATTACTTAAAAGGTTGGTCATGGCATCTAGAAAGGGGGTTTATATTTTCGCCTTGACAAGCGATCATCTCTCTTAATCATGCATAACCCTCTCTTGCTTCATTCATTTCCCTCTCGCGCTTCATTCATTCCTACACCCGTAGCAGTCATTCCACATATGCTTCATTCATGCACTTTTGTAGGTCAGTCATACCCAAACTGTGTCTCATGCAGACCCAAACTATTCTTTCGAATAACTGGGTTGGCATAACCCCTGGGTGATGTTAGCTTGTGCGCCTTCGGGTCAACCCATACTTTCGACTGTCCCTTCATCCATATTTGATTCATCCAAATCAACGTTTTCTCCTACTTTGATTGACTTTTAAGATTTGGCATTTTTTTAAGTATACAGGCAAGTTGCGGAAAAAACAGTGGTGTTACAGACGCTCGCTCCTTAATCACGTACCGAGAAATAACAGAACAAAAAAACATACAGAACACGATGACACTTAAATAGTGTGCTAGTCCCAAACACAGTACATCAATTTAAACAGCTCGTGCTATACAAACAAAGCTCATTAACAAATTTTTAAATTTGCATGAATCTTAACGTAATCATGCATTTGTATAAAAACCCTAACCGAACGGCCGACTTGTAAATCTGCGTATTGCAGGTTATACATATAGATCAAAAATAAATGCATCAATTGCAAATAATTTGTTTGTCGAAAACTTTAATTCAAGGTCTAAATACTGAATAGGCGAGTGAGCGTCGTAGTCTTTCAGCGCTTTAAATTAATAGCCTAACTATTAGTCCGTAATTCGTTACAAAAACACTGAACGTGGGTGCGAAAATGATTTAGATAAATGTCTATACCATAGATCCCACCGCGATATGCACCATT
Source organism: Penaeus monodon (assembly GCF_015228065.2). NCBI lineage: Eukaryota > Metazoa > Arthropoda > Malacostraca > Decapoda > Penaeidae > Penaeus > Penaeus monodon. Next base: position 19,243,779 of record NC_051423.1, on the reverse strand, counting down.
TTATATGTATGTCAGTTGTTTGCAATTCGACGTTACATTTTATGCGAAACAAAAAAAAAAAAATTGGTAGCCCCCACCACGGGATAGGGGTCCCGACCCTTAGATTTCTTTATAATTTCTTATGGTGATTCTGACCGATCTTGGAGGCTTAGTTCAATATATGGCGTTTGCTTATTTTATTGTTCATTTTTTTCAGGTTCAATCTTATCAGTGATATTTTAGTGTAATCATTTTAGATTTAAAGGTGAAAAACCAGACTCATTGTTGAAAAGGATTTAAGTATATTATTCGTGCTCAAAGACATTACAAAACTAAATTGCACAAACGAATTTACGGACACACATGCACAACAGACGAATTACGGACACATACAAACATATATAAACAAATACAGACAATGCGGTAATAAATATACGGACGAACACAAATACATAAATACGCACATAAACGAAAAGTAACACTACACTAATGTTTGTAAATGAACACGACACTGAATGTTCGTTATGTATTCAACTAAGTTTCTGCACTATCGGCTAGCACTCGCTTCTAATCAGGGCACACGGAATTTGGTATCGCACGGGAATACATGACCTGATTTCTGGTATATGAAAGTCCCCATCGACCAAACACGTCTCTGCAGCGACAAGGTAGCGTCTCTGCAGCGTCAAGGTAGCGTCTCTCCTCCGCCCTGGCCGGCTCTCTGGTGTAACCTCCGTGACCTGGCGGCGGGAACATAGGCCGTTTGTGGGCCTATGCCGCCACGTAACAAGCGGTTTAGTGACAGGACCGCTACTGCAGCGGTTCGGAGACGTCGTCCGAACTGACGAAGTCGGAAGTCATTGTGATGTCCGAAGCCGTGCGTATCCGTGTCCGAAGTCCTGTGGGGGATGACCTGGGCAGAGAGAGGTCACGTGGGGCCAACGAAAGGCGTGTTCACTACAACCGGTTCCTCCCGTCCCTATGCCCCCCCCACCCCCGTCTTTCGAAGCTCCGCCCACTCTCGACGTCGAGTGGTGATGCAACTGTTTACGTATGGCTTCTTGGTGTTTCCAGAAGTGGGAGAAAACGTGTATTTTCCCCGTTTTTATGTCTTTGTTTTTGTTTTGTTTTGTTGTTTGTTTGCGTGGTTAGGTGAGTTTTAGTTTTTTTTTGTTTGTTTCGTTTGAGGAGGATGAAGTGGTCGATAGTTTTTGTTTGTTTTATGTTTACTCACTTTCTTGGATTGTGCGTATGTGTTTTCACTATCTCGTGAGTCGAGAGCGGAAGCCTACGTCATCACGTACACACACACGAACGAACGAACGAACACTCATACACTGATAAACACACACACACACACACACACACACACACACACACACACACACATCCACACACACACATCCACACACAACATACATAAACAAACACACACATCCATACACAACATAAACACACGCACGTGTACCCGTGCACACACACGCGCGCGCGACGCAACGGCCGTGAGCGGGGGGAGGGGGGGGGGCGTCGAGGGCAGGCCAGCAGCAGCAGGAGAGGATCAGACCCCAACAGGGCTTGCCACGAGCAGAATCAGCTTAGTCTCCGTAGTGGTCCCCCGGTGCCCGCTGTAGGAAGTCGCTCGTTCTCCCGCCGGCCTCCCTGAGAAATAGTCGCTCACTCGGAGTTGTGGATTTCGTCGAGCGTGGAGTGCAGATATATGAATATAGGCCTACAGCGTGTTGGAAGTGGATTTTTAAAAAATAATTCTTGTCACGAATTTGGATTATTATTTTTATTTTAAAAAAACTGATTGATGGATTACGTTGAAGTGGAGGAGAGATGCGAATGTTGTCAGTGACCGTGACAACGTTCTATCGGATATTGCCTGTTCAGTTTTGTTGTGATTGAGACTTGCATTAATGTTGTGAATAAGTTATAAGTGCAATTCACCGTGAAGTTTTTTGTGTTCTCTGCGTGTGATCAGAACTTATGTGACGCCTAAGTTATTTAAGAACTTGAGAACGATGAGTGTGGAGTATAACTAGTCATCGGTTTGAGAAGAAAGGTGAGTTTTTTTGCGATAATATTCCGTGTTTTTTGTTCTCTTATTATTATTATTTTGGTAGTGTATATCTATGTCAAGTAACGCAGTGATAGGTATGTGAAAAATAATAATAACTGCAAGTAGAAATTTAAAACGGAATTTAACGAAAGAGCTTCACTGACACCGGAAACGAAGTCGATGTTGTGACAGTCCCAAAGTTCGTTTTGTATTCGTGACGTCAGTGGCCCTCCCCCCTCCCCTCCCGTCCACTCCCTCCCCCCTCCCCCCCGCAACAGCTGGTCCCGTGGATGTTTTCCAAGACTATGGTGATGATGGCGCGCGCCTTCACTCTGTACGTGAATTTTACTTTACATGCTAATACATATCTTGACGTTGAAGAACGTTTCTTGAAATCTTCCTAGTGAGTGTCTCTCTTCTCTGCCGCTAATCTTTCTTTTCTTTTCTTTCTCTCTTCTCTCCTCTTTTCTCTCCATTTCTCTCTCTCTCTCTCTCTCTCTCTCTCCCTCTCTCCTATTTTCTCTCTTCTCTCTCCTCCTCCTCCTCTCCTCTCCTCTCCTCTCCTCTCCTCTCCTCTCCTCTCCTCTCCTCTCCTCTCCTCTCCTCTCCTCTCCTCTCCTCTCCTCTCCCCCCCCCCCATTTCCGTGTATATATCCAATACGTGGAAACAGTTTCCTATATTCGTGCATGAAGGGAATGGGAGCCGTTTTGTTTTATAATTGTTGAAACAGAGGTGGACTGAGGGGCTGGTATATGATATAGTCATCATATTACATAGCAGTGTTTCATCACATCGATAATATATCTTCTTTGAAGTATTCTCTTGCCTTGACATATATTGCAAGTGCATAGGAGGCATTGCAAAGAATGGGGGGGGGGGAGGTGAATGAAATGAAATATACATCAACATTGTATACGACAGTCTCGTCATGCGTTGGGGGTTTGACAGGACGTAAACACATCTGAATATTTTGAAGGTGTTTGGTCAGGACGTAACCACACAGGCTGGTGATATGGTCCTAGGCCTATGTATGATGTATGTGTGTGATTCTGTTAGTAATTCTTGGTCCTGGTGTGTGTTGAGATCCCGTGCCATGTAAATAGGACGTTTGGCAGGACGTAAACACCTGAATATTTTGAAGGTGTTCGGTCATGACGTAACGACATGGGCTTGTGAGATTGTGTGTGTGTGTATGTGTATGTGTATGTGTTTGTGTAAATAATTCTTGGCCCTGGTGTGATCTTGTGCATGTTGAGATCCCGTGCCATGTAAATAGGACGTTTAATAAGTGAAATCAGTGGGACCCATGTATTTGAACACACTGGAGGTTCCAAGGTTCACTCGTCATAGGCTGGGCCGAGTTGCGGGCTGTCGGCGGCGGGGAGATTTATTTGGAGGCTTATGGGGCTCGGGCGTTCGTTTTTTCTTGGTTTTCTGGTGGTTTCAGCTTGTCGTGGGTGACGGCGGAGGCGACTGGGCGTGCGGGATGAGGGTTTCGGGTTTTGTTTAATCGGTGGAGTTCATGTTCTGAGAGGGAGAGAGAGAGAGACGGACGGACGTCAATAGCCCGGAGTCAGCTGATGAACAAAGCGATTCGTAGGAAGTCTTCGTCGGGGGGTTCTGGGGCGCCTGGCTCTCCGCTGGGACGATTCTCCTGTTCTCGAAGGGGGATTTGGTTCCCAAATTTCGCCCGAAAGCAGCGAAGGACGTGGCCAAATGGAGCGGCGTTACCAGGGAACTAGTTCGCGCGTCGGAGGCGGGTGCGTGCGGCGGCGCGGCGGCTCCCCCCCCCCCCCTCCCTCCTCCTCCTCCGTCCGCAGCCGCTCAGTGTAAACAAAGCCTCGGTCGGGGAAGCACGGTCCTCGGGAGCTCGCTCGCCTCATCCGTACAAATCCTGTCTGTGATATCTCCCCCTCCCCCCCTCCCACGAACAACGGCTTCAGCACCCGAGCCTCGGATTCCCCACCACCTCCTCCCCATGAAGCAGTGCGTCTGAAGCCTCGCCCTCCCCTCTCTGCCTCTCTCTTCTCCCTCGTGTGCGTCTCCCGCGGGTGTACCATGAGAGAGGCCGCCCGGGAGAAGAGCTAGTCGGGGCCCAGGATCAGCCGCCTCCTGCTCGCTCCTCCTGCTCCTCCTGATTGCCGCTGCTCCTCCTCCTTCTCTCTCCTCCCTTCGTCCTTCTCCTTCGGCGTCGCCTATGCCGTCGCGCGAGGGCCCCGCCCCCCCCGCGCCCCGTCGCTAAAGGCATGCCCCGAGAACAACGCGCCATGGACTGAAGCGCCACGGAGTAACTTTGGCAGGTATGTATTTTTTGTGAGGGGGAAAGAAGAGTAGGAAAAGGAAGAAAGGAGAGAAGAAAAAGGGAAAAAGGGGGATAGATAGAAAGGAAGAAAGAGGAAAAGAAAGAAGTTTTCTTCCTTGTCTTGCAACCTGTGTTGCCGAGGAGTGTAATTATTATTATTATTATTATTGTTTATGTAATTATTTATTTGTTTATTTTTACGGGGGCTGTTTTCTGCCGGTGTGTGATCGTAAATTGTGTATATATTTCTTTGATCTTTTTGTTTATTAATATTATTTGGAAAAATGTAATTTGGTTGCGTGTGTGTATCGTAGAGGAGCTCAGAGGCGCCTGTTTCCGCGAGCTCATGGAAGCCCAATCGATAAGGACATTACCGTGATGTTGATAATATCCTTCCTTTCGCCCGAATTCGCTAACAAGCTCGTCCCTTTTCTCCTTTCTTTTTGTGAGGAGTGAACCTTGGAACCTCCAGTGTGTTCAAGAAGATGGACCTTTTCTCACCCAATTTGAAGTCTCGTCCATTTCTCCCCCAATTCGCTAAGAATCCCGTCCTTTCTCCCTCAATTCACTAACAACCCGTCCTTTTCTCCCCCAATTCGCCAACAATCCCGTCCTTTTCTCCCCAATTCGCCAAGAATCTCCTAACAAGCTCTGCCTCTTCCCCCGCAGGTGGTGCAGCTGTGTGGTGTGGGTTGTGTGTAGAGTGAGCTGGTAATTAGAAGAGACGATGGCGTGCGCTCCGTCTCCTCCTGTAGCAGAGAAGGGCCAAGACCTGCTGACGCCGTTGCTTGAGGCCCTGACACTCGAGCCTAAGTACCAGCCCGCCTTGGCACTCCCGCACACTGCTAAGGTAAGTTGCAGAAGGGGTGACACGGGCGGGGCGGGGTGGGAGGGAGAGGGGGGTTAAATGTTATTTTGGTTTTGCTTTTTTTTCGGGGGGGGGGGAGGGGAGGGGTTAGATTGAGTTTTATTTAGGTTTGTGTTCTTGCGTCTGCTCTGTTTGTTTATTTCTGTTCTGCTTTTTTGTTTATCATCTTGTTTCTTCCTGTTACGTTGCCTCTTGTGTGTGATGAAGCTCGTCGGTTTAGCGAAGTTGGTTAACCATTATTTCTGGCTTAAGAAAGGTTATGGAGCTTACACCCATCCATAGTGAGGAACTCGAGATGGAACTCATAGAAACTCTCGCTTGAATGCCAGGCTGACGCAACACGGCAAGCAGAGAGAGAAAAACAGTAATGTGGCTTGTGGGGGGGGGGGCGACCGCGCTTCTACAAGCATTCCTTGTTCTGTGGTATTCCCATTCCTAGCCCGTCGCATAGGTTTCGGGAATCGCTGTTGCCATAGGAACGAAAGGGGGGAGAGGGGAGGGAAGGGAAGGGAGGGGGGTGGGAGGAAGGGAGCTCTTTGTTTTCTTCCCGAACAACCTTTTCAAATTTAAAGGTCCAGGTAGTTGAGAGAGCGAGGAGGAGGAGGAGGGGCCATGGTGTCCCGTCCCCCTGCCCCCCTCCTCCCCTCCTCCCTTCCTCTGTCTCCCTCCTCCTCTCCCCCCACCGCTCTGCCGTCTCTCTCTCCCCCCCTCCCCCCCACCTTCCCGTTCCTTGTTGGGGTAGACTACTGCGTTTTCGTTTTTTTTTTTTTTTTTTTTTTGTTCAGCCCCGTGGTTTGTTGGGGTAGGTAGGATGTCTTGTGTCGTTGCTTGCGAACGAGGGGGAACGACGCTTAGCTCGTCGGGCCTTGTTTAATTGGAAGATAAAGTTCAAAGTAGCAAGTATTGATGAGTGAGAATACATGAGCCCCGCCCCTAAATCTCCCCTCCCTTCCCCTCCCCTCCCACAGCTTTGCCTCCCCCTCCCCCCCACCTGCGTCCCCACCTCCACTCTCACGCCAACTATTGCGCTCTTAAACGTTCGTTCTGTGTCTCTCACTCTATAGTTCGTGTGTCTCGAGTGTGTTTCGTGCTTTTGCTCTCCTTCTCTCGCACGACAGCGATTCCCCGGCCCACAGAACCAGCGCAAACGAGACGAAAAGGTGACATTTGTGTAAGCCACGGGTAGCTCCCCCTCCTCCTCCCCTCACCTCCACCTTCCCTACCCTGCCGTCTGCCCTCCCCCCTCCCCTTTCCTCCCCTCCCCTCCCCTCCCCTCCCCTCCCCTCCCCTCCCCTCCCCTCCCTTCCCCTCCCCTGCCCTCCAGAGTCCACCCCCAGCGGGCCCCTCAGTCAGCATCGCACAGGGCTGCCAACCTTGCCGACGCCTCCGCTCGATGACGTCGGTTTATTTTTAGTAGTCGTTACTGTCGCCTTTTTTTCCGTATGGATTATTGGTGCGATCGGTGGAGGGGCTTCTCGGCGACTGCTACGGCCTTGTTTTGGTATTGGGGAGAGGTTCCGCCATGCTGTTCTTAAGGGTGTGATGTTGGTGGACCTGAAGCAGAGGAGGAGAGATATTGATGACGCAACGGGAGAGTGACTGACCCCACGGAAGTTCTAGAGTGTTCTGCGATGTTGGGATTGATGTAGGATGTAGGTCGTTTAGGCGTCCTGCAAGCGTCGTCGCCGTCGGAGGAGATGGGGTCGAAGAAGGGAGGGAGGGATGGGGGGAGGGGCAAGGACAGAGATCATCTTGTCACGTGACCCAATTTTAAGCCATTGTCCCAGGATTTCTTTATCGCTAAGCATTCATTCACAGGCAATGTGGCATCTAAGTGTCTTTGCTCGAGAAAGCTTCTTAAGATACGCGAAGCCTGCGGGATTAGTGTTGGCTTAGGAATCGAGCAGTGCCTTTGGAGTGGCGGCGAGAGGTTACCGAGTACGCCAGAGCCACTGGCTTGGCGCAGGGTTGGCACTCCTTTATCCCCCCCCCCCTCCATCTCCCTCCTCGTCCCTCCTCCTCTACCTCTACCTCTACCTCCTCCTCTTCCTCTTCCTCTTCCTCTTCTACGTCCTCCTCATCTTCTCCCCCTCTCCCCCCTCCTCATCTCTCCAAGGTAGATCGAGTATTAGGATCAGTGAGGGGATCTAGGCAACAGCGCTGGTATGCCATCTTCACTGTTGGGAGATCCTTGTGCTAATATGTCATCTCCTGTTACTCTCTCTCCTTCTAGCCCTCCCACACAGCTACCTCCTTTTCTCCCTCCCACATTCATCTCCCCCTCCCCCCCTCTTCTCTCTCCCCCACACTGAGCCTCCCCTCCTCCTGCCCCTTACACAATCAAGAGAGGCACTTGGCTCAGGAGATAGTTAATAAGTTTAGGCTTATCCCCTGCGGAGGTAGCTGGAGGCAGCTACTCTGCATCTTTTTTCAGTCTTCTCCCTCTTTCTCTAAAAGCGTTGGAGTTTTGTTTTGTGGTTCTCCTCTTGTTTGCTTACTCTTGTTTTGATCAGGATATATCTTGTGTATGAGTGGGAAGGAGTAGCTTACTGGGAATTACCTATTATGGTTTTTAATTTGGTCAAGTCCTGTTCTGTTTTGTTAATAAGGTGTGGCAGAGCATACGCAATGTTTGGAAATATTTATGAAGAATCCGCACAATTCGTCCCGAGACGCTAATGGCTCGATTCCTCTTCCAGCAGGATGGTGGGGAGATCAGCATGAGGATGCGCAATGGGTCGGCCCATGTGCTGCGTTGCCTCAAGGTGTGGTATGACCTTCCACCCGATACCTTTTTCAACGCAGTTAACATCATGGATCGTTTCCTCACACGCATGAAGGTGAGTAGAGCCTGCATGAGAACCCGTGTTTGCTCAACATTCTGGATGATTTTGTAATGTAAAGTGTATGAACTGCGTTGTGAACTATTCCAGTTTTTTAAAGTGCCTTTTTATCTTCTTCTTTCCAGGCTCAGCCAAAGCATTTGTCTTGCATTGCTGTGAGTGCATTCCATCTTTCATGCCAGTTCACCCCTGGTTACAGCCATCTGAGGGACGTGCCCCAGGTGGTTCCGGACACCAGAGACCTCACCACCATCTCTCAGTGCAAATGCTCGTCAGGTGATGTGACCCGCATGGAGCGCATCATCATGGACAAGCTGGCCACAGACCTGCGCTGCCAGCCACCTGTTACGCCCCTTACGCTGCTCCGTCTCCTGCATGCTGCTCATTCCCATCTGGCGGCCCCTCACCTTGCCCAGCCCTCACACCCCACATCCCTCACCACCCTTGTGCACAAGCTGGAGATCGTGGAGTGCGACGCAGCAGCTGCCACATTCAGACCGTCAGAGCTGGCCCTGGCTCTTCTGGCACTGGAACTGAGGCACGATGCAGCCAACGAGCAACTTCACAATGCTTGTATAGATCATCTGCAAAACATATGCAAGGTAAGGTCTCATTTTTAGCACTGATTTTGAAATACATGGCTAATTATGGTATTCAAGTTAAGTACCTATAAAGCAGCTATTTGAAATGTTTGATAATCCTGTTTAGCTTCAGTATCTTAAAAGCAGCAATATCTGGGTTGGGACTTGAAACCGAGAGATGTGTGCGGAGAGTGTTTAACATCCTTGATTTTCACCAGGTGGCTGACGACAGCTTCAGTAAGTGCCAGAAGGTAGTAGCTGAGCTGATGGATCAGTATGAAAACCAGAGACACTCCCCCCACCGACAACGTCTCGTCTGGAAGCTCTCCAACAGAACTCTTCGACAGCTGAGACCCACCGACAAGTTCACCACTCGGCTGCCCACCATTGTTGAAATGCAGGGTCCCTCACATCCTCCTATCATTAGGCCGAGGTATGTTCGTGTTCTGGGGAAGACTCGTTTCTTTGGCCTGTTCCTGTTCCTGTTTAAAAGGGAGTTCCTTGTGGATGATATATCTTTGAATTTTGAGTGTTTTCATCCAAGAAATTTTCATTGTTGTATTAGAACTTATGGCTTCATCGCCCAAAATCTTACTCTCATTGTACAAGAAGTGTGCTGACAGCTGCTTCTTCCATTCCAGAACGGATAGCGAGAGCTCGGAGATGTACATGTCATCTTCCGAAGAGGAAATGGACTACGATTACGACGAAGAGTTCCCCCCCCTCCCCACGCCAGCAACCTCCATGAAATCTCCTCGGAAATTGCCCAGCCAGTCGCCCCACAAGAAGGTCCCCCCTTTTCTTCCTTATCCTCAAGTTAACCGAAAACATAACCGCCTTGCATAATTGTTTTTGCTGTGCAGCGCACCTAGGGCAAGCAAGAAACTACACCCTTTGCCACATTAAAAAAAAAAAAGTATCGATGTTTACTACGGATTTTATATATTATTTTAAGTTCCTAAGTGTGCAGTTTTGGATGTTAGTTACAGCATTTACTATGTGAATCTTGGCATTCTGTTGCAGCATAGGTCTATATCAGTTTTTGGCCGTGTTAGCTGTTCAGAAGACCCCAGCATCTTTCAGTCTGGTCGTCTTGCTCTGTGTTCTGACTTCCCAAGTTGAAACTGCACAAAGCTTTCTTTTAAGCACCATGCAACATTTTTAACTCCATGAACACTTCATACAGTGTTCCTTGCTTTATATATTTTTTTCTTTTGACAAAAAGTTCTTGTTTTCCTCAACTGTGTACTATTGCTTCTTAGCATGATTTTCTTACACGTAAATCTTACATTTTAAGCAAAAAAAAATATATATATGAATAAAAACTGGTTGAAACTGACCACCGAAAAGTGATACTTTCAAGGAGTAGCAGTAGCCGAGAAGGACTTTTAGTTTGTTTCCCTTTTTCCTCGGTGTTTCCTTCCTGTCCAAGGAAGGTTGCACGGAGGAGAAAGCGACTAGCAGGTCGTCTTGCTGTCCTTGTTCAGACAGGCCCTGTAGGGCTCACTTATTTTTGTCTGTCATTTAGCTTCATCTTTGCCATAGGAAATTTGTCTTGGTCTTTACATGATCTTTAGTGGAAAACTCATCATTGATTACTTAAAAAACAAAAAAAACATAAAACCTATAAAAACATTACTTTATTGGATGTATGTAATAGTGTATTGTAGCTTTATTCAGCATCTTCAAGAAAAAGTACAAAAAAAATCATAAAATTCACAAAACATACTAACAAGTAGGGTTATATTGTAATAACCTTTCTTTCCATTTATTCACACTAATAATCTCTTTGGGTATTGCCTGGTCATAAAGCAAAATTAGGGTGGTGATTCTTTCCTGGCTGATTCACACATGGGACAGGTTTATCATTCGCGCGCAGAAGGAAGCTACACTAGTCCCTAGTCAGTATTGTTCTGTGCCATGAACAGAGCTCCCATGCAGTGTTGCCATCCCTGCGATAGCTCCAGCCGAAGCAGCAGTTCCCCACGTCAGTGCGGAGGGGGTTGTGGAGGCCGAGGCTGAGCAACACTAGACGTGTTCTGTTTTGGACACAAGGCTGTGATAACCCCAGACACAGTGTCTGTTTTTATACGATGCTAGGGGTGACGAGCGCCTCTCTTGTGTGACCCAAATGCTGAGCAGCGCTTTCGCGTTGCCTCAGGGAGTGTCTCCAGGTTTTGTTGCCATGGTCGGTTACTAGAAGGCCAGCGTCTGCAGACACTCGACGCCGTCGAGGCAGAGTGAGACTGGCCATTTGTAGAGTACTTAAAGGCAATAACCAGGCTGGCACTGCAAGTGAAGGTGGTTGTTGCCCTGTTCGGGAGCCTGATTCAGGTAGTGCGGCACACAAAAGATACCAGGGTGGTGCCTGACAGGCTGCCTCCGAGCGATGGACACCCGCCAGGGCGACGAGTCGCGGAGGCGGCCCGTCCCCACCCAACCACACCAGCATCAGCGCTGTTGATATATTAAAAAAAAAAAAAATATTTTGAATTTAATTGCTTATAATTTTGGTTCTAAGTTGTATGTAATCGATGCGACAGAACCTCGTTTTATTAAATATTGTACCTGCCAGTAAAGATAGATTGTCAGAAATATATTGGTGCTGGGCCTCAGGCGTCAAGTCTGGCCTAAGTGCATACGTTCTTGTAATTTTGTGCATCGTATTTATTTAGTGATGTAAATGATTTGTACATTGAATGTGAATTGTATTTTTAGTTTATATGGAAGTATATATTGTGTTTATTGGTTCAAGTCATCTTGAAAAAAGTGCTATCAATATTTTATTATGTTTTAATAAGGAAAGCTTTTAAAGCCAGCGACAGCAGAAGGAACCCAAGGAGTCTTGTAAACCACCCAAGGAGTAACAGGTTATGATTGTCTTAATAGGACAGTGCAAGTTTTATGTCCTTTTTTTTTTTCTTTCTTTCTTTTTTAAACATTTTTTGTTGGATCACAATGACCTGCCCGTGAAGCCATGGGACGTAGAGCCTCAGCCCCATTGTAGTCCAACCCCCATCTATAAATGCAATGTATCCTGTCATATAGCTAAAGCTGCGTGAGGCGATTCTCCCTTCAGTCCATCGCGATCATATACTTCTATTATAAACAGTAACCTGCTTACGACTTTGGTATATATGATGTGCGGGTTGGTCTCCAGGGGGGGAGGGGCAGCAGTACCCCTCGCCCCGGACAACCCTCCAGCAGATGTGTTGGTACAAAGCTTCAGTCAGTGTGATGGTGTAAGTCTGGAAAACTATGTTGATGTCAACGGGCACCTATATTGGGGCTGAGGCATAGATAGGACTGAGTGTTATACATGGCTATGGCCCGAATACTATTTTAATTTTACTTTATTAATGTGTACATAAAGTGTATGATGTACAGGTGTAAGTTATTTTGAAGGATCTATCAAAGTCTCGGGCATTTGACAACAACCCAAAGAGCCAAAAAACATTAAAAAATGTGTAGTTGATTCTTGTGTCATACACAGTTGTCTAGCCTCTCCACAACAAAAAGGAAAATAAAGATTAAATATTTTTCTAAACGTGGTTGTTTCTTTTTCTTCACAAAACAAGTTCCCCTTGGTGACAAAAAAATAAATAGATTAATTAATTAATTAATTAATTAATTGAAAAATAAAAATAATAATAAATAAATAAATAAATGGAGTCCCTTCTAAGAAGATGATTAAAGTAAAGGAGAAATGGAATTTATAGTTTTACATATTATGTTCAAATGTTAATGAAATTTTATGGAAATTAATAGATACTCTTTAATTTGAATTCAAAACTCCAAAATGCTCTACTCAAGATATCAGCAAATACAGTGAGATCTTTAAAATTTACACACACACTGCTAAAAGTGCCCACACTCGCTCGCTCTTTTGCCTGTGGAGTCACTTGGCACATTTTTGCTCTTAATTAATGTAGACCTATACCTTCTTTACCTTAAATCCATAAATATATCCCCCTCTCTCTGTCCGTATGTCTCTCTCTCTCTTTTCTCTTTCTCTCTTCTCTCTTTCTCTCTCTTCTCCTCTCTTCTCTCTCTCTCTTCTCTCTCTCTCTTCCTCTCTTTCTCTCCTTCTCTCTTCTCCTCTCTTTCTCTCTTCTCTCTCCTTCTCTTCCTTCTCTCTTCTCCTTCTCCTCTTTCTTCTCTTCTCTCTCTCTCTTTTGTCCTCCCTCTCCTCACTCTCCCCTCTTTCTCTCTCTCCTCTCTCCTCTCTTCTCCTCCTCTTTCCTCTCTTCCTCTCTTTCCTCCTCTCTTCTCCTTTATTCTCTTTTGCCTTCTCTATTTTCTGTTCTTCATCGCTCCGTTTTACCCATCTTTCTCTTCTCTCTCTTCTCTCTCTCTCCCTCTCTCTCTCTCCTCCTCTCTCCTCTCTCTCTCTTCTCTCATCCTCTTCCTCTCATCCTCTCTCCCCTCTCTTCTCCTCTCTCATTCTTTCGTGCCTATCTCTATTCTTCTTCTCTTTTACATTCGTCTTCTATCCGTCCTTTCTTCATCCCATCTTTAGTCTCTCTCTCTCTCTCTCTCTCTCTCTCTCTCTTTTGATCCCTTTCTCTCATTCTCTCTCTCTCTCTCTCTCTCTCTCTCTCTCTCTCTCTCTCTCTCTTCTCTCTCTCTCTCTCTCTCTCTCTCTTCTCTCTCTCTCTCTCTCTCTCTCTCTTCTCTCTCTCTCTCTCTCCTCTCTCTCTCTCTCTTCTCTTCTCTCTCTCTCTCTCTCTCTCTCTCTCTCTCTCTCTCTCTCTCTCTCTCTCTCTCCTCTCTCTCTCTCTCTCTCTCTCTCTCTCTCGCTCTCTCTTTTGATCCCTTTCTCTCATACTCACTCACTCTCACTCACTCACTCACTCACTCTCCTTCTCCCTGTCTCTCTCTCCCTCATTATTTTCAAGATTATTCATCTTTCCAACAAGATACCAACCCGTATTTTCAACAGCAAACCCAATGATAATTAAACACTTTTTTCTTTTCATTTTATTTACTTTATATAAACTCCCAAATACACTAACATAACTATGCACTACAGTAACATCCGTGGCCTTAGACTGTATAGTCTGTTACCAACGCAAATACAATACCAATTCTTTTTATTTTCGTAACGGTATGTTGGTAATAACAATAACAATTAAAAAATAAAACTGCAATAGTAAAATTCATTGCAGTAGCGACGGATTTCCAGCATTGCAGAAAGTCGGTTTAGTTTTAAATCTCGGGATAAATGTTTCTATATGTTAAACTCAGGAGGACCCTTTGGCAAGCGAGAAAAAGGAGGGACGCTGTTTTAAGAAATGAAAGAAGGAAAACGAAATATTGAAATCATCGTGGTCTTCCATGAATATGATAGAATAACGATTTTAAAGCATAATACGTGTTTGTTTTTTGTAGATGTTACTTGTTATTATTATTTTTCTGTCTATCTATCTATCTAACAGGTTTCGTATTCGCTTTACTCGAGCGGAGGAATCGAAAAGAAAGAGAGAGAAAAAAATAAAAATACAGAATCGATGGTCGAAATATCGTATCGAAGATTGTCATTATTAATTTCATTAATAGTCTATTTTTACTGTTTTTTTGTTATATATTATTTTGCGTAGTCGAGGGCGTAACTTTTCACCATCCCTCCTTCCATCACCATTTTTATTTTATCATTAATAATATCATAATTTTCCCTTTGTATTTTGTTATATTTTAGTGAGATGGATCAGCTCTGGGGTTACGTGCGTACTGCCATTTACATTAGTGTTTTTTTTTTCTGATTCCTTATTCATACTAATATATATTATGTGTTTTGCTCTCCTTTTGTGGTCTTAATCCCTGTTTCTATCATCGCTTTTGTTTCTAACTCTGTCCTTGTTTATAATTGTGTCCTTTTTTCTATCTTTATCCCTATCTTTGCTTTCGTTCTCTCGTCCCAATATCCCGTGTTCTTCTCTTCCTATTTATTCGTTTATCCTCCGCTCTTCTCTTTGACGTTTTTTCTATTTCTTATTCACTAGCGTCCTCAGAATCTCCTCAAGGTTCCGTCTTTCTCTTTATATACTTTTCGTCCATTTTTTAAACATATATTTATCCTTTTCTTTTACTTCTCCTTAATCCTTGTCCTTCGTAATTACAAGTAGGCTTTTAAGTCAACAAACATGCAAGTTCACCCAATCATAAGAATACATACACTTAGTCTTCAAGCTGATATGTATAATTCATATATGTAATCTTTAAGTTAATATGTATATAATATGTAATCCATATATTTAGTTTCAAGTCAATATGTATATAGATTCTAACGTGTCCCTTAACTGTCTATACTAAATAGTCTTACGTGTGTGTGAGAGAGACTTATTGTAAAACTTTCGTGCGTTACATTAACTTAGGGAGACAAAAAAAATTGTTTAATGGTGTGTTTCTTGTTGTTTTTCTTGTTGGTTCTTCTCCTTCTACTGCTTCTGTTTCTACATGTTCTTCTTCCTCTTCTTTGAACCTATTTTGAAGTTTCTGTAGGGCATGCGGTGTACTCATATTACATACCGAAGAGAGATTTTAGCGTAGACTCAAATATTTCAGATCATCTTAGAACATATATCAACATTCACGAACACAGCACTTGCTATCCACTCGTTTTCCATTACAACTGCTCACACGAACCCATTATCCTGGCAATACATCACACCAGTCTCTTTTGGGATCCCAATACACACTTGTCCTCATGGGTTAAACTTCCACATCCTCTTGACTTTATCATGTGTTCTCAACCCACGTCCTCTGTGCGAGTTTTGGATGTCCATGACTGTACACTGGCCAGTTCCGTTTCTTATATACATTCAGAAACATTCAGACATTTCTAGACCTTTTCAATACTATGGGTTCGGGGGGGAGAAAATCACCCTTTTATACACATAAAAAAAAAGAATTTAAAAAAAAACACACACCACGTTACTTCAAAAGCTTTTTCTTTTTTATATTTCTTCTTGACAAACAATATCTACACCAAACCACACATACACATAGAAAACCTCATACCCGAGTTCAAAAGCGGTTTTTAAATGTCAAAACTTCCCCCTCTCGACCAACACAATCTCCACCATAACCCCCCCCCTTCTCCATCTCCCTCCAATCCTCTCAAAGGCTCAGAGGCTCATCTCCCCCACCAGCACGAGCCTCTGACTTGACTGCGAGGCCGTGAGTTCGTCTTGGTAGTGGGACGCTGACGAGGCCGAAGACACAGGTGAGCTCCTCTCAGAGATGTTCGTTACAGATGAAGCGGTTTCCCTCTGAATTATGTCCGACATATTTGTACCGACGGATTCCGTACGCGCCTGAGGACGAAGGAGAGAAGGTCAATGCTTTCGAAGGAGAGGCGTGGAAGGTAAATAATTTCGAAGGAAAGGTTTGAAAGGTAAGTAATTCGAAGGAGAGGCATGGAAGGTAAATAATTTCGAAGGAGAAGCGTGGAAGGTAAATAATTTCCTAGGATAGCTCTGTAAATGAATGGGTAGTGTGATCAATAAAGAAATAATTCCTGTGGATAGTTGTAAGATCAGTAAAATGATGGGAAATTGTTTTTGAAAGAGGAAAAATATATATAAACAAAGAATTTCCTTGGATGTTGATCAGATCGTACACTTAAGCGAAATGGTGAGGGATGAAAAAAAGGTTAAGAAAACAATGGTAATTTGATCGTAGAGAAACGGAAAATTGTGGAGAACGATAAGACGATTTGTAAACAATGGTAAGAAGATAGTAAAACAAAACGGGAAACTGTGTTGATGAAAGAAAAAAAAAACTTTTTGTAGGGTCTGATATATCCTAAGCTGTTTGTTATACAGCTTCAGGGGAAAACATTTAAGATCAAGCTTTGCCTCTCGCTTACATAAATGATAATCTTCATAATCCTAGCAAGATAATAAGTTTATAATTAATAAAAGATGGAGATGAAGCAACTTAACAAATAAATAACCAGAGAAAAAATATATCAACTTACCCACCAACCACGAAACTCGCAGCCATAATAATAATTAAAAAATAAACATCAACATCAACTTAAAACATCCACAAATATCCCAAACATCCTCAACCTCTCGCCACGCCCAACAATACCTCGGCCACGCCCAAACACCTGAAACACCAACAAACACCTTAAAACAAAAGAAAACAAAACATAGGAACCCAGAATAAAAACAAATCCTTAACGATCTTTTACCTGTATGCTGTGGGTGCGTCGGCGTGTCCGCATTCTCCCGCTTGATCGTTGTGCCATTCTTGCTTTCCCCGTTCATTCTCTTGGCTCTCATGCTAGTCTCTACAGAGGCCACCTGCGCGTCCCCGCCTGTGCCCTGCAATCACCGTCACCCGTTAGCGCATCGAAGCCTAAGGAGCCTAGTCATTACGTACAGGAATTTTGATTATTATTATTTTGATTATTATCGCCATCATCATCATCATCATCATTATTATTATTATTATTATTATTATTATTATTATTATTGTAATTATTATTATTATTATTATCGTTTTCTGGGATGTTTATTACATACAATGATTTTTTACATCGTTTTCTGGGGTGTATATTACGTACATACTTTTTGTTTATATCGTTGTAAAGGATGTTTATTACATACAATGATTAAACATCTAGCTTATTTATGACTAACAATGACTTTAATCATTACCATCATCATTATTATTATTACTCTAATAAAAATACTATTTTTTTTCTTCCAGTTAGGTTTTGAAAGCAGTATGAAGCATGGTAACTTGGATATGATATATTTCAGCAGAATGTAACAGAAAATGTACATAAAATATATATATTTATATATATCTCTGTTTTCGCACATAGAAATTTATGCTTATTGCTGTCTCTATCATTATTCATCATCTTCATTATCATTTGTTGTTGTTATTATAATTTCTAATATTATCATTATTATCATTGCTGTCACATTGTCACTGTTAATATTATTATCATCATTTACATTATTATCAATATTCTTGTTCCTTCTTCTCCTTCTGCTAGTTGTTATCGTTATTATCATTATTATAATTATAATTACTATCATTATAATTGTTATAATTATTATTATAACAATAATAATAATTATAACATATTCTCATATTCTCTTAATTATTATCATCCTCACCATCGCCATTATTATTTTAATTATCATTAAGGTGATGATTATAATGATATACTTTATTATCATCGTTATTATTGTTGTTGCTGTTATTGCATAATGCTGATGATAGAAATGTTTTTTTAGTCACTTAATAACGATAGTTATTGCGATTATTATGATTGTTTTTATCAGTGCTATTATTATTGTTCTTGTAATTGTTATTATTATTTTTATTATTATTATTATTATTATTATTATTATTATTATTATTATTATTATTATTATTATATTATTATTATTATTATTATTATTATTATTATTATACATTATTATTATGATTATTGATATATATTATAATTATTTTATTATTTTATTATTATTATTATTATTATCATTAATTATTATTATTATTAATATATTATCATTATAATAATAATAATAATAATAATGATTATTATTATTATTATTATTGTTGTTATTATTATTATTATTATTATTATTATTATTATTATTATCATCATATCATCATCATATCATCATCATCATCATCATCATCATCATCATCATCATCATCATCATCATCATCATCATCATCATCATCATCATCATCATCATCATTGTTACTATTATTATCATTATTATCGTTATCATTATTATTATTATTGTTTTATAATAGTTATTATTATCATCATTATTATCATTGTTATGATTATCATAATTATTACAATTACTATTATTATTATCATCATCCATCATCTATCATTATTACATTTTATTATTATTATTATTATTATTTTATTATTATTATTATTTATTTATTATTATTATCTCATCATATTACTTTATTATATTATATATTATATTATTATATTATAAAATTATTATATATTTTTTAATATTATATATATTATATTATTATCACATAAATCATCAAATCAAAATTCATGTATTACTTATCGGTTATGTATTGGCATATCATTCATCATTATCGTCATTATCATCATTAGTATCACCATCATCATCATCATCGTTATTAACATCAATATAACCATACTATTATCACAATTACTTTATACGAAGCAGTCTAAAGCATTTCTGCGATATAACATTTTTCAAAATATATATCTATGCTGTCAGTACACATAACCAGCAATGCAAAAGCATATTCAGTTTTTAAAAAAATGTAGAAAAGGTATGAATAAATTATATATAAATTCCGCAATACAAGAAGTGTCACTGACTTTTATTTATTCATCGGAAATAATCAGTTTCATTCATACCTTTTTTTTACAAGCTTACTATAATAATTTTTGTACATAGGCCTACAGCGGCTAATGTTTTGTTTTCCTTTCAGCGCCATTCTATGCTAGTGGAAGCTTCTTAAATTACTATTCGAGGTTTTTATACCTTCCTTTCATTAATTTGAGTCTTTTTACTTGTTTTTATAATCTCTCTCTCTCTCTCTCTCTCTCTCTCTCTCATTAACGTTCCAACAAAAGGCAATATCAACCCACACTGCACTTACACCTAAAACGAAGCTTTATTAAATAAGTGAAGCTGAAAAAACGAAGCAAAAGCTCCCTCTAGAATTTACCTGTGAAGCTCGCCGCGCCAAAGGCTTCGATTCAGATAGATTGCAAGCCTGAATGTACGTTGAGGGAGCAAATGCAAGACTGGTACTGTAGGATCTCGGAAGCACTGACATTCTCTATGACTCGGGGTCTCTCTCTCTTTCTGTCTGTCTCCCTGGCCCTCTCGCTGTCTGTCTTTTTCCTTCACTTTCTCTCTGTCTCTTTCTCTGTCTCTCTCTTATTCTTTCTCATTCTCTGTCTGTCTCTCTGTCTGTCTCTCTGTCTCTCTCTCTCTCTCTCTCTCTCTCTCTCTCTCTCTCTCTCTCTCTCTCTCTCTCTCTCTCTCTCTCTCTCTCTCTCTCTCTCTCTCTCTCTCTCTCTCTCTCTCTCTCTCTCTCTCTCTCTCCCCCCCCTTTCCCCCCCTCCCTTCCCTCCCCCCTCCCTCTTCCCACACAAATCCACACAAATCCACACACGCTCATACCCCCCCCCCCAACAACCTCTCTCGCAGACACGCCCCCTTACCAATGAATTTTGTGCAGACTCCAACCCCGGTCGAATCACCTTCGTCAGCGCCCCCCGCTTCCTCGCCTCCCGCAGCTCGCTTCTCCTCACGCCCGTCGAATCCAGGAATTTCAAGGATGGGAGGCGGTGTAGGACGTACAGTCTGTGTGAAGGGGGAGCGAAGGGAGGAAAACAGATGGAGGTTATGTGTTGATACTTTGGGTGTGACGAAAAGGGGGGGGGGGGGAGAAAGTGTTATTTCTCCGGTTGGGTGTGAAGAAAGGGGGGGTGGGGGGAGAGGGGAAGAAAGCGTTATTTCTCCGGTTGGGTGTGAAGAAGGGTGGGGTGGGGTAGAAAGTGCCATTTCTCCGGAAATAAAAGAATTAAAAATTCCTCTTAAAATAAATAAATACAAATAAATAACTAAATAAATATAAACGAATTACGGTTAAGAAAGCAAGAAAGAGTTGTGAAGAGATTTCTCTCTCCTCCTCCCACGTTTTCCTTCTTCTTTTCTTCTTTTCCTCGTCCTCTTCTTCTTCTTCTTCTTCTTCTTCTTCTTCTTCTCCTCCTCCTCCTCTTCCACCTCCTCCTCCTCCTCCTCCTCCTCCTCCTCCTCCTCCTCCTCCCTCCTCCTCCTCCTCCTCCTCCCCTTCGCCCATTCTCATATCATTCGCCTTAAAAGGAGAAAATCCTCGGAAGACGAAACACGAGAAGGGGAGAAGGAAGGAGGAAAAGGAAGGGGTGGATGGGGGGGAAGAGGAAGAGGAAGAAGAGGAGAAGAAGAATAAGATTAATAGAAATAATAATAAGGAGAGGAGGAAGAAAAGAAAGAATAGAGGAAGGAGAATACGAAAAGAGAGAGAGAAAAAGAAAAAGAAAAAGATAAATACACAGATAAAAGGAGAGAGCGAGAGAAAGAGAGAGAGAGAGAGAGAGAGAGAGAGAGAGAGAGAGAGAGAGAGAGAGAGAGAGAGAGAGAAGAGAGAGCACAGACGAGAGAAGAGACAGGACAGAGACAGAGACAAGAGAGACAGAACAGAGACAGAGCAGAACGAGACAGAGAGAAGAGCAGAGAGAGAGACAGGAGAGAGCCAGACAAGACAGACAAGGAGAAACAAACAAACAAACGAAAAACAATGAATTCAAAGGAAGTAAAAAGTCGACGAAGAAACACCAGCATCTCAGTAACACAGGACGCGGCAGGTAACACGAGAAAGCAGGTAACACAAGACACAGCACGCGATGTAAAAGGAGACGAGAGCGAATGATAGTGACAAGGAGAGAGGTGATAAATGAGGAATTGGAAGAGGGAGAAGAGAGAAGAGGAAAGGGTTGATGTGGATTGGAAGAGGAAGCAGAGAGAAGAGAATAGGGTCGATGTGTATTGAGATGTAACAGGAGACGAGAGCGAACGATAGTGATAAGGAGAGAGGCGATAAGTGAAGAATTGGAAGAGGAAGAAGAGAGGAGAGAGAAGAGAATAGGTTGATATGTTGATGAAGATAGTGAAGTTTGAATTATTATTGCTTTTTATATTGTTTGTAGTACTGTTATTATAGTTATCGTTAACATTGTTACTATTTTGTTACTGATTATTATTATTATTATTATTACTATTATTATTATTATTATTATTATTACTATCATTATTATTATTATATTATTATTATTTATTATTATTATTATTATATTATTACATTACCTTATATTATTATATTATTATTATTATTATTATTATTATAATTATCATATTATTATTATTATTTTATTATTATTATTATCATTATTATTATTATTATTATTATTATTATTATTATTATCATTTTTGTTATTTTATTATTATCCGATTATCTATATATCTCTTATATTATTACAATCATTTTTTAATCATTATATCATTGCTTATTTTATTACATATCTTATATCCCATTATCATCCCATTAACCCATTATCCTCCCATTAGCTCATTACCACCCATCAACCCATTAACCCATTATCCTCCCCCCCCAAAAAAAAAAAAAAAAAAAAAACATTATGACCCCATTTACCTTACCTATATCTCTTGTAGTCTCTCTCGTCCATATCGGAGGAGGAGAGCTGGTCAGGGCAGGCCACGTTGCCGAGGAGACTCAGGTAACGCAGGTTGGGCAGTTGCACGCTCACCTGGTCCAGGAGTTTGTCGAGGTTGGTCACCTGGTGGGAGAGGGAGGGAGAGGGGGAGAGGTAGAAGTTTGAAGGGAAGAGGGGGTATGGTAAGGTGGGTGGGGGGGATGTTTGGGGGGGGGGGGTGTTTGTGTTTGTGTGTGTGTGTTTGTGTGTGTGTGTGTCTATCTACCTGTCTGTCTGTCTATCTGTCTATTTACCTGTGTCTATCTATCTGTCTGTCCATTTATCTGTCTGTCTATCTGCCTATCTATTTATCTGTCTATATATCTATCTATGTCTGGCTATCTGTCTATCTATCTATGTAGATACTTATCTATCTACTTATATAGAGAAATATATATACATTTTTTTCTCTCTCTCTCTTTTTTTTGTTATTTTTTTTTTTTATTATTTTTTTTTTACTTATCTTGTATCTTTCTTTGTTTTAATATTTTTTTGTATAATACTTGTTATATTTATTTAATTTTCTTTGTTTATATATTTACTATTTGTTTCGTTTTTTTAAATTAAAAAACGTGTTTAATTTTTATAAAATCTATTTACTTCTACTCTGTCTCTTTCCTTTACTTTATTTTCTTTATAAGTATGACTATTATCACACTTATTCATCCAAAAATCTATTTACATATCTAATGACATGTCCAGAAATCTCCATAAACATCACTAACTCCTTAACAGTTTCAACTTAAAAAATAATAATAATAAATAAAATCTTAAAATGCTTCTGTCGACCAAAAAAAAAGAAAAATACAAAAATAAACAACGCAACAAAATCTTTTAGGTACGTGGGATTCGACTCTCCATATAAGGCTTTAAGCACGTAGGACGAGTCTCCAACAGGACGAGTGAAAAAAAAGAGAAAAAAAAAAATATATATATTTAACATTTTCCTTTTATTATCGCTCATTGCTATATATAGATGTGATCTATACGTTTCTGTCTTAAGTGTATTTAAAGTTTAAATGTTTTCGTGTTTTTTTAATGTTGATTATCAA
The DNA here is from genome assembly GCF_015228065.2 of Penaeus monodon. NCBI lineage: Eukaryota > Metazoa > Arthropoda > Malacostraca > Decapoda > Penaeidae > Penaeus > Penaeus monodon. The sequence continues at coordinate 19,220,788 of NC_051423.1, read as the reverse complement.
TGTATGTTTACGTTCAGGTATATATGTGTTTGTTTGTTAGAGTCTGTACATGTGTGTTTGTGTGTGTTTCCATATGTATGCCTCTATGTGTGTGTGTGTGTGTGTGTGTGTATGTGTATGTGTATGTGTATGTATATGTTTATGTGTCCGTGTATGTGTATATGTGCATGTGTGTATGTATATGTGTTTGCGTGTGTTTATGTGTATATGTGTGTGTGTGTGTGTGTGTGTGTGTGTGTGTGTGTGTGTGTGTGTGTGTGTGTGTGTGTGCGTGTGTGTGTGTGTTCATGTGCATATGCATGTGCATGTGCATGTGCATGTGCATATATATGCGTATGTGTGTGTGTTTGTTTGCATGTGTGAGGGAACTAACCCCACGTATATAAAAACCGAAGAACACAATCCCCACATCTTAAAAAATTCTCTCTCCACTTTTTCTCTCATTTCTCCCCTACACTTCTTCATTGTTCTTGTATTCATATATACGTTTCTCCTCTCATCATCTCCCTATCTCACACTTCCCCTTTCTAGCCCTTTCTTCAACCTCCCTTCCTCTCTCCTTGCCTCCCTAAAACGTACACTTACCCTTCCCTACCTCCTCCACCCTTAAATCTCAGCCTTAAACCCTCAACCCTAAAATTTCACCCTAAAAACCTCCCCCTCACCTCCCCCACCCTTAAATCTCACCCTTAATTCTCACCCTAAAAAATTAACCCTAAAAACCATACCCCCACCTTTAAATCTCACCATAAGAGCAACCCTCACCCTTACCTCCCCCCCCCCGCACCCTTAAATCTCACCTTAAAAGCCCCTCACCTTATTCTTGTTGAGTGAAAGGGTGTGCAGAGTATCCAGGTAGGGAATCATCACGCTGTCATCTATATAGTTGTTGTCCAGCACGAGTTCCTCTAAGTATGGGAATTTCTCTAAGCCTTCCAGAGATCTGTGGGGGAGGAAGAGGAGGAAAAGGGGGAGGAAGAGGAGGAGGAAAGGGGAGGAACAGGAGGAGGAGGAAGAAGGAGAGGGGAGAGGAAAAGGAAGAAAAAATAGAGGAGGAAAAGGATGAGGAAGAGGAAGAGGAAAAGGAAGAAGAGGAGGAGGAGGAGGAAGGAAAAAAGAGCAGTAATTATGGTTACTGTGGTTTTGTATTTGTTTAATTTGTGTGGTGAGAGTGGTAATGATAAGGGTAATGGTAACGGTGATTATGGTGATGGAGAGGATGATGATAATGATAATGATAAGAATAATGATAATGATAATAATGATGACAAGGATGTGGTGGATGACAGCTGTAAATAACAAATCACTATGATAATCTGAACTCCAGTGAATTAAAAAAAAAAAAAAAAAAAAAAAAAAAAAAAAAAAAAAAAAAAAAAAAAAAAATATATATATATATATATATATATATATATATATATATATATATATATATATATATATATATATCCTTCAGTTCTTTTGTGGCCTATGCATACTATTCTTCTGTTTATATAAACATTCGTCTATCCGTCTTTCTTCACCCATCTGTTAGTCTCTCTCTCTCTCTCTCTCTCTCTCTCTCTCTCTCTCTCTCTCTCTCTCTCTCTCTCTCTCTCTCTCTCTCTCTCTTCTCTCTCTCTCTCTCTCTCTCTCTCTCTCTCTCTCTCTCTCTCTCTCTCTCTTAATCTTTATCTATTTACTTATGCGTTTAACTTTCTTTTCAGTTATCTATCTACATAAGCATAGGCCTATATGTTTTTACGTTTTCTTTATCCTCATAAACGTGATTACTTGATCTGCTGTTGATCATATAAGCCTTTATTTTATTATATGTTTATCTATCTGGATTACAATCAGTCTGTTTATCATTTATATGTTTTTGTTTCTCTGTCTCTGTCTCTGTCTCTCTCTCTCTCTCTTCTCTCTTCTCTCTCTCTCTCTCTCTCTCTCTCTCTCTCTCTCTCTCTCTCTCTCTCTCTCTCTATTTATCTATCTATCTCTCACTCATTCGCCTTTTCCCATCTCCCTTCCCTGATAAGCCCTGTCTCTCTTTCACTTTTTATTCATCTCTCTCACTCTCCCACACTCCCCCTCTCTCTTTCCCCTCTCCCTCTCTCTCTTTCCCCTTCCCTCTCTCCCTCTTTCCCCTTCCCTCTCCCCCTCTCCCTCTTCCTCTCCCTCTCCTTCTTTCCCCCCCACCTTATAGCATTGTAGGAGAGGTCCAGTCGCTTGGTCTGAAGTCCGTAGGTCGCCCCGAGAATGCTGGGAATCCTCTGGCAGTCTTGTCCAACGAAGCATAACTGGAAACAAGGGAAGGAAGCTTAGATAACGCAAAGGAAACTGAGATAACACTGAGAGGAGACTTAGATGATAAAGAGGGGGAATTCAAGATGATACTGAAAGGGAACTTCGATAATAAAAAGGGGTAATTAAGATGAGTTAGAGGATTAAGATGACACTGAAAGAAAACTTCGATAACTTAGGTAACAAAAAGGGGAATTTAAGATAACGCTAAAAGGAAACTTAAATGAGATAAAAGGAGTTTAAGATAACGCTAAAAGGAAACTTGAAATGAGATAAAAGGAGAATTAGATGATACTGAAAAAAACTTTGAGATAACATAAAAGGGAATAAGATAACAATGAAATACAAAAACGAAGAGAAAATTTAGAGAATTATTAAAGGGAACAGGACAAGGAAAAATAAAGATGGAATTAAAATAACAGTGAAATAAAACTTAGATAACAAAAAAGGGAATAAGATAATACAAAAAAAAGAGATAACAAAAAGACGGAAAAAAACACAAAATTAACAAAAAAAAGGGAAAAAAGAAATTTACAAAATAAGGGAAGGGAAACAGAGAATAAACTTCGATAACATAGAAAAAAAGAGAAAATTAGATAACAGTGAAAAGAAACTCGGATAACAATTAAATAAGAGAAAAAGAGAAATTCAGAAAACAAGAACAGGAGACGTAAATAAATGGGAAAATTGATAAATAGGAAACGTAGATAATATAAAAGAAAAAAATTAATAAACATTTAACATAAAATAAAAAAAAAACGAAAATCTGGTCCAAAGAAAAGAAATATTTAACACAAAAAATTCAAAAGAACAAAACCCGATAAAAAAAGGAAAGGAAATTCAGATAAACAATTAATTAACATAAAAGGAAAAAGAAAATCAGAGAAAGAGGAAAAGGAAACACAAATAATAATAAAAAAATAATAAGGAAATGAAGCATTCGTAATAAAAAAGTTAATAATGAATAAGATAAAAAGGAAATAAAACGTGATAATAAAACAAGGTAATAATTGATAAATAAGATAACAAGCAAACGAAACATTAATAATAACATCACCAAATTAAATTCTTCAGAAAAACGTATGATAAATGTGCTTTATTAGACTTGTTCAAAGCAATTAGGATGAACAACTTTCAATGTACTTATAATTATACCAAACATCAAAACAAAACAACAATAACAAGACAAAAAAGGAAAAGAAAAAAGAAATATCTATCTATTTATCTATCTATCTATCTATGTGTGTGTGTGTGTGTGTGTGTGTGTGTGTGTGTGTGTGTGTGTGTGTGTGTGTGTGTGTGTGTGTGTGTGTGTGTGTGTGTGTGTGTGTGCGTGTGTGTGCGTGTGTGTGTGTGTTTGTATGTGTGTGTAGGTGTATATATATATCCCCTCCCTCTCCCTCTCCCCCTCCCTCTCCCTCTCCCTCCCTCTCTACAAATATTCGTATTAACCTCCTCCTGTCGGAAGCGAATTCAAATCACCATTTCCGCCATTAGAAATAATAAAAAGTCATAACCAAAAGCACCGTCATTCGCCGCTTTATCCACCTCGTTACCTGGGAGATGACCTTACCTGTTAAGAATGTCTGGAATCGATGAGTCACTCCTTCATCACGTTAGGTGTGGACAGGTAAGGTCTCCAGCCTTCTGTTCCCTCCCTCGCTCTCCCCTCCTTTCATTCTCTTCTCTCTATCCTCCCCTTCGCTAACTTTCTTCTTTCTTCCTTCTATTCATCATCTTCTCTCCCTCCCATCTTCGCTTCATTTTCTTTTTTTCTCTCTATCCTCCATACCCGACCTTCTTCTCCTCACTTTTCTTCTTATCTTTATCCTCCACACACCCCTTTCTTCTTCTTCTTTTTCATTTTTCTTCTCCTCTCTATCCTCCATCTCCCCCTTACTTCCCCCGCCCCCATTTTCTTCTCTCCTCTATCCCCCGTGTCTGCATTTTAAAGCTTGTACATCCACCTTTGGCCTGGAAAAAAGTGTCAGAAGCTCTCGTTTCTTTTCTAAAAGGTTTGTACACATGTATAATTTATGAACACGCCCGCACACAGAGACACGTACACGCATCCAGACACACACACACACACACACACACACACACACACACACACACACACACACACACACATATGTATATGCATATATAAGTATATATATATATATATATATATATATATATATATATATATATATATATATATATATATATAGAGAGAGAGAGAGAGAGAGAGAGAGAGAGAGATAGAGAGAAGAGAGAGAGAGAGAGAAGAGACAGAAGAAAGGAGAGAAGATAACAAATTCGCCATGAGACAAGGACGCAGATGCATGGAGAGAAGAGAGAAAGAGAAGAGAGAAAAGAGAGAAGAGAAGAGAGAAAAGGCTGGAGATAAGAAGAAGAGAGAAATTAGAAAGAAAAGTGAGGAGAAGAAGAACGGAGAGTGAAGAAAACGGAGATGAAGAGAAAAGGAGTAGTGAAAAGAAAACGAGGAGGAAGAACAGTCCCTCAGAAAGATCATAAAAAGCACACAAAGATCTAGTATATAAAAAAGAGTACACTTTGAAATTTTAAATACAATTCCATGCATACATCTGGGCAGAGTTGGTCATGGATATGAAGTAGACACACATTGCTACACATGTAATGGAATATCATATGTAAAACGGTCTTGCAGTATAAGCTTTTAAATAAATTATAAGAAAATAAGAAAGGCAGGAAGTGAAAAACTCGAATATGTGAAAAGAACTGTGTGGAACGGGTGAGGGGATGGAGGAGGGGAAAGAAAACGGAGGAGGGGAAAGAAAACGGAGGAGGGGAAAGAAAACGGGGGAGGGGAAAGAAAACAGTCTCCTTTCCGAATATGTATCTATCTATATATTTTTTTTCTACTACATATTTATCATCTAGTATCTATATCATCATAATTATTGTTACTGTTGTTTCACCATTTCGTTAATATTTTGAAATATCAATATACCATGCATTATACATTTTCTTGTGCATGTTGTTTGTATCATTGTTTATATCAATAGCATTAGTACTGTTACTATCACTATTGCTATCACCATTGTTATTGGTATTATCATCATCATTGTTATATTACTGTTTTCTTTCTTATTCTTTATTATACTGTTATCTTTCTTTTCTTCTTCTTCTTATTATTATTATTATTATTATTATTACCGAAATTAGCATAAGGTTTCAGGAAAGTAGCTATAATCTCTCCAATATGTGGAGATACTTAGATACTTGTGTGGTATTTGTGTTGTGTGTGTGTGTGTGTGTGTGTGTGTGTGTGTGTGTGTGTGTGTGTGTGTGTGTGTGTGTGAGTGTGTGTGTGGTGTGTGTGGTGTGTGAGTGAGTGGTGAGTGGTGGTGAGTGTGAGTGATGAGTGAGTGAGAGGAGTGAGAGTGAGAGTGAGAGAGAGAGCTATCGAAAGAGACAGAGAGAGAGAAAGAGAGAGAGAGCTATCGAAAGAGACAGAGAGAGAGAAAGAGAGAGAGAGCTATCGAAAGAGACAGAGAGAGAGAACAATCGAAAGAGACAGAGAGAGAGAAGAGAGAGAGAACAATCGAAAGAGACAGAGAGAGAGAAAGAGAGAGAGAACAATCGAAAGAGACAGAGAGAGAGAGAGAGATCGAAAGACACTGAGAGAGAGAGACAGAGGCAGAGAGCAAGAGAGAAAGAGAGAGAGAAAGGTCTTTAAAGTTGACCTGTTTATCTTCCCAGACAGAGTCAGGCGAGACATAAATAAACAAGGATGGAGTGGGAGGTGTGAGAGAGGCGCGACCAGAGATCAATAGGACAGGCAACCTCCGCTCAGGAAGAAAACAGAGGCAGAGATCGAGAATGATATGTAGATAGATAGATAGATAGATCGAGAGATCGAGATAGAGATAGAAATAGACAGAAAGAAGAGAAAGAGAAAGAGAGAGAGAGAGAGAGAGGGAGAGAGAGAGAGAGAGAGAGAGGAGAGAGAGAGAGGAGAGAGTCCAGAGAGAAGAGATGGACGAGAGAGTCACGGAGACAGACTGAGGAAGTAGACGACCGAGAGATCTGGGATATATGACATGTGTAAGATATATCCTACTTATTATATATAGTATATATTATATTTATTATATTATATTATAAAAATATATATATATTATGTATGTATGTATAAAATATATATATATAATATATATATATATAATATATATATATATATATATATATATATATATTTATATTGTTTTTATGTTTATTGTACACAAACACGCACACACAACACACACAACACACACACAGATTAATATACATATATATATATAAAACATACAATATATATATATATATAATATAATAGGTATATATAATACACACCATATATATAATATATATACCTATATATAATAAATATAACAATATATAATATCATTAATAAAGAAGAAGAGACGAATAGATGAAGAGAGATGAGATTGAGAAAGAAGATGAGAAATCGAGAGAAGATTGTGAGCAGGAGAGAGGGGAGAGAGAGAGAGATGAGTTAGAGAGAAGATGAGAGGAGAGAGAGAGAGTAGAGCGAATGAGAGTATGATGTATGAAGACGAAGAGAGAGGAGTTTGAGAGAAAGAGAGAAGAGAGAGAGAGCGCTCTTCCCAATGGAGCAGAGAAGCCTCTTCTAAGAATGGACATCTGACGTCACTCGAGTCTCACCTTGAACCGTGCTGACACATCAGTTTCGGAGAAAACGAATGGCAGAAGGAGATTTCCTGATTTCCCTGTAAAGGGTAATTTTTTGTAGTAGATTTGTTTTTGAAATTAATATATATATAATATATATATAATATATATATATTATGTATGTATGTGCATATGAATAATATATATATATATATTATAAATATTATATATATAATATATATACATATAATATATATATAATTTATATATATATATAATTCATTATAATATATATATATTATATATATATATATAATAGATATATATTATATATTATTGTACTATATATTATCTATATATATATATCTCTATATAATATATTATATATATATATATACATATATATATATAATATATAATGTGTGTGTGTGTGTGTGTGTGTGTGTGGGGTGGTTTGTGGATTGATAGATACCAGATACAAACATCGATACCACAGACTAGACACAACACACACACACACCCCACACCACATAGATAACAGTAATGGGGAGATATGTGAATAATGTGCGAATCATCAGAATGTTTGACAAATACATGAAAAATCATGAACGACTAGAAATATCCATTTAAAAACAAGAGAGAAAGAGCCATTTATGTTATTTTTTATTTTTTTTTGTTACTATTATTTTGTTGTCATTTTGAGAAAATATTTCACATGATAATGAACTTTTTCAGACGATTTCGAAATTGTTACTGGTCTAAGGATTAAAGAAAGGGGAAAAAAACTTCAGACAACATTTGGTATTCGCCACAAAATTATTGGCCAGGAATGTGTGTGTTACTCCGCGCTTCCTCTTCTCTCTCATTTTTTCTTTCTTTCTCTCTCTCTCTCTCTCT
>NC_051423.1:19192937-19202937 GCF_015228065.2 Penaeus monodon | reverse complement strand
ATGATGATGATGACGATGACGATGACGATGATGAGCACGATGATGATGAGGATGACGATGACAATAATAATAGTAATAATAATAACGATAATAATAAAATAATAATAATAATAATGATACTACTACTACTACTACTATTTTTTTTTTGTTTTTACGGTAGATTCATGTCTGAGCCGCCGTGGTCACAGCATGATACTCAACTACTACTATTGATAATAATAATAATAATGATAATCATGATAACATTAATAATAATGATGATAGTAGTGATGATGATAAGAATAATGATAATCACTATCATTTATCATCATCATCATCATCAGCAATGACAATGATATTGGTAACAACATTATTAATATTAACAATAATAACAACAACAGCAACAAAAATGACAACAATAATAATAAAGATGATAACAATAATAATAACAATAACAACAACAAAAACAGTAATACTGATAATAATATTGATAATAATAATGATGATGACAATGATGATGAAAATAATTACAATAAAAGTAATGATAACAACATCGATAGCAATGACAACAACAACAACAACAACAACAACAACAACAACAACAGGAATAACAATAACATTGTCAGTATCTACTTCCTAAATAAATAAAGCTTCACATCATGATTACACTTGTTTCCCTTTTAATATTCACATTTTCTTTCGTTTTTCGTTTTCTTTCTTTCTTTAAGCAGTAACTCTCCTAATAATTTTATGCATCTGACACTGTGAATGTTACACTTCATACATATTCATAATTATATTCTCAGAACCTAATTCACAGCATTGCATCGACTGTCCTTAGAATATCCGAAATACAATTAACCCAGTCACATTTTCTCCGGCCACAGTCGCGGAACCAGACACCTAGTAACATTATTCTTAATCGAAGCCGAGGGTTGGCTATCCCAAACCCGTTTTCTTTATCTCCGACGCGACCAGAAGAATGGCTATAGTTTCTCCTCTTTTTGTATTTTTTTATGCTCTTTTTTGTGTTCCATTCCCCTTCTGACCGTCCCCCTCCCCCTCGCTCTTTCTTTGCCGCTCGTGCCAAATAGCGTGACTCCGGCCCCGTCTACGGGTCGTATTGCAGGATTAAGTTGTAGTTATATAACCCTATGACGCATTAAGGTCTTATCCCGGCCGTGTTATTCGAGAAGTGAGATTTCTTTTTTGTCTCTTCTTGCTATTGTTTGCGCTCTCGTGTGTGTGTATTAATTATATATATATACATAATATATATATATATATATATATATATATATATATATATATATATATATATATATATATGTATGTATGTATGTATGTATTTATCTATTATGTTTATAAACTCATATATGAATGTAAATGTATACATAAACCCTCAAAAGGGGGTTGTGTTTTGTTAATTCTATTCTTTAGCCCTTCAAATCATACAAAAAACACCTTGTGGTATAAAAACTGAATTTCTTGGCGATTTCTACTCCTCGCGGGCCGCCCTCCTTTCCCCTTCCCCCTCCTCCCACCCAACCCGAACACCTACCTCGAGCTTAAGCACAGAGTTGTCAGGACTCCTGTAGGTGGTGATACACAGGTGAGCCGTCATGTTCTCGGGGAGCCGGATCGCGCAGCACTTTCTGAACACCCTGAGGGGCACGCCACACGAACGACACTCCCCTGGCGGCGCGGAGGTAGCTCGCCGTGCGTTGCCGAGAGAGGGGTAGGCACCACTATGAGGACTCCTCGAGCGACGGCAGGAGGAGGAGGAGGAGGCGGGGCAGGAGGTGGAAGGCGGGGTGAGGGTGGTTGCTGGCGGGGCGGTCAGGTAGGCGAGGTACAATGCGGGGTAAGTTTCTAGACTGAACATCGTCCAGGTGTGCACGGCGTCGCTGCCAGCATCATGATCGGGGGAAGGAAGATGGTAGAAACTGTCCTCAGGTTGCTGCCCTTTTTTCCCCTCCTCCTTTATATCATTTTTAGTGTAGTGTTCATCGAGAGGAGTGTGTCTCCATTCAGTGTTCAATCACAACACTGTGGTTGTGCACGCTTAGTAGTTCTGCAGCACCTTCAATGGATTTTTTAATTCATACCTCCTGTAGGAAAGAACAACGACCATTTCAACTTATCAACAGAGAGGTCAGAACACAAATTCAACTCGGGAACGTCGTCTTCCTCAAGCACCAGAGAGAATCAAGTAGCAATAGTAATGAACACCGTCTCTTCGAACACCAACGAGAATTGAATAACCGAACAGCACTTCAGTTCCAACAGGAGTCTCCAGCGTACGGACCTCAGCCTCCAACTGCTCCTCCTGTTGGTGTCTCTCCAGCTGAAAGGGCAAGGAGTGATCCACAGACCCCGGCCGTCTCAGAGCTGGCTTTGTGCTGGATTGGTGTTTGTTTTCTCAGGGGGATCCGTTACCGGGCGTGCGACAACTGGATTCCGAACCAGTGGGAAGCTTCGGTAATGCGGATTAGAGTTTTCCACAGGAACAGGGAGAGGCTAATCGTCTTGAATGTCCTATATCTTAGATAGGTGTAGATCCTTAAATGAATGACATTTAGAACCTTTGCTGGGGTCAGGACTATAGATAGAAAACTACCATTATAATACTCTCCAGAAAAAAACAACACTATAGACAAACTATCAACACCATAGGCATAGACCTTAACTAGGAAAACAAGTAATATTTTGAACCTTTTTGAACTATATAGTCTATAAAAATATCCCATTAGACAGTTCTTCAGAAAATACACCATAAACAAACAATACCTGATGTGATTTAGACTTTCAATCAAGAACCAGGATGACAATAACTTTGATGAAAGTAAAAATAATATAAAATAAAATCTCAGTCAAGAACGGATCTGAAGCATAACCTAATATTGATGTTGAAAAAAAAGTGTGTGTATATATATATATATATATATATATATATATATATATATATATATATATATATATATATATATATATATATATATATATATATATCAGTGATGGTGTCAATTATATCCAGTGTTTTGAATATTATTACAGAAAATGTTACTACAGGATAATAACTAACATCGGTCATTAACATTACTCAGGCAAAGAACATTAATGAGCAATAAGTGATACCGTATCGTTATCATCATTGTTATTATCATTATTGTTGCTATTATTATTTTTATCAGTGTTGTCATTATTGTTATCATTATTCCCTCTATCATCCTCATTATTACTATTATCATCATTATGAAAATAACCAATGCCATTTTCATTCCCATTAACGTAATCACTATCATTAATTATTATTATCAATATTCCTAGAATTATTATCATTATCATTATCAGTTATCATTACCGTTATTCTTTTATCTCATCAATATCATTATCAACAATTGGAAATAATAATTATTATATTTAACATGATATGAACTTGATTAATACCGTTTCTTCTTTTTTTCATTAAAGTAATCTTGAAAATTATCACCCTAATGCTAATGGTAGCAGTATTGGTAATAAGGATAGCAATAACAATAGTAATAGTTTGAGTAATTGTAAAAATAATAGTAATTGTAATAGTAGCAATAATAGCGACATTATTAACAACAGTGATAGTATGTATCTGATTATAATGAGAATAGCGATGAATATAATAATAACACGATGGTCCAAACAACAGTAAAACAAACGAAGACATAACAGAAACGGTAATAATAACGACCATGAAAATAATGGAAGTAACAAGGTTAATAATAAGTGATAATAATAAAATTAAAGAAGATAACAATGATAATGAAAACACTCATAATATAAGCAACAATAGATGATGATGATGATGATAGTAAGAATATGAATGAAAATATTGATGGTGATAGTATAACAACAGCAATACTAATCGTAACAGTAAGAAAGTAATAATAATAATAATAATAATAATAATAATAATAATAATAATAATAATAATAATAATAATAATAATAATAACAACCATAACAGCAAAACAACAGCATTAACTAAAACAATAATGATATAATCTTTGATATAAGTAACAGTTGGTGATGGTGATGATGATGATGATGATGATGATGATGATGATGATGATGATGATGATGATGATGATGATGATGATGATGATGAGGATAATAACAACAACAACGATAGTCATAATAATAATAATAATAATAATAATAACAATAATGATAATAATAATAATAACAGTGATAGTAATAAAGGCACTAATAATGCTAATAATAATGATAATGATAATAATGATAACAATAACAGTGATATTGATAATGAGGATAATAATAATAACAATGATAACATTGATAATAGTGATATTGATAATAACAACACTGATAACAATGATAATGCTACTCTATTAATAATAATCGTCATCATAATAAAGATAACAATAACATCAATACTAATACTAAAGCTAATTCTAATTCCACTAATAATTCTACTAATGCTAACAACAACAACAACAATAATAATAGTAACGATGACAATAATGATTATAAAACAAATTCAACAAAACAATAATAATATCATTATTACTATTAGCAATAATAATAATAATAATAATAATAATAATAATAATAATAATAATGATTACTAAACTTCATATTGCTATACTGTTGCTACTACTACTACTATTACTGTTGCTGACACTGCATCAGTAACTAAAAGTAATCATGCTGATGATAATCGTAACAACATTAACAACAACAACGAGTATGATAAACGTTAATAACCATAAAAAAGAAAAGAAAGAAAGAAAGAAAGAAAGAAACGAAGGTAGTAATAATAATAAAAAAAAAAAACTGCTAATAATTGAAATAATAATGTGCATGATGATAATGAGAATAGCGAAATTGATTATGATGACACAGAACAACAATAACACTAACAATAATAGCTAGAAAATTGTATGATTATGGTATAAAAGCAATAACATTAGTATTCATAATAAAGATAATGATAACAATAATGACAATAGTGACGATGATGGCATTTGATGATGATAATAATAATGAGGATAATGATAATGATGGTGACAGTGATGATGATGATGAAAATGGTAATGAAGACGGTGATGATTATGATGACAATGATGATGATGACAATGATGATGATGATAATAATAATGACTATAATAATAACAATAACACGACCAACTAGAACAGGAACTTAACATCGTTAAGACATTCAGCGACGACATAGGATGTAATTTGGTTTGGACGAGTGCTCTATAGTTACCATCAAAAGAGGAAAACTTGTCAAAAAAAAAAAAAAAGAAGACATAATGATGACAGCGTCAACAAGCACCTAGAGCAAGAGGTAAGGTATAAGTATCTTGGAGTGGATGAAAGCGATGCAAAGTCGAAGGACAAGATCAGGAAGAAAAACTACCTCAGCGTCAGACTCATCCTGCACACTGAACTCTAAGAACAAGGTCATGTCACAAACAGCCTAGACGAGCCGGTGTTTTAGTATAGCTTGGGTACAGTTGACTGGAGGAGACAAGACCTAGAGCAAATGGATTGTAAAACCAGGAAGCTGCTAACTATGCAGGAATTCCACCATCCATAAGCAGATACCGAACGTCTGTACCTACCACGGAGCAGTGGAGTGCCTACAAGACCAGCATCGTTGGCCTCTGTAATTACATCAAACAAGACATCGACAAGTACACTAGGATGACTACACGAGAGAGCAAAGGCCAAGCACTCTTTGTTGAAAACTGGCGAAGAAGTTGTAAAGAAATACAGTGTAGCAAGTGCCATTAATCCGAAACAATTTAAAGAGTAGCTAAAGGCAAGGAACGTAGTAACAATATCTTGTCAAAGCCTCTCCACCGCCAGTCTTTCAAAGACCTCAACAAAAACCATGTGGATCGTGAGAGAATACGTTTGGATGGATACGAAGTGTTGGACTCAAACCTGAGGTCTGAAATTGACAATAAAAGATCTGCTCCGATTTCCCGATCCTACCAACGATGCACATTGAAAGACGTCGACAGCAAATGCCGAAGATCTTAGCAACAGGAGGAACACGTTGCCCAAATCATATCAGGACGCACTGTTGTGTCACCCATCGAGCACACCAATGAACAATAACAAGTCGCATCATATGTACATCAGATAGTACGCAAAGAAAATGGACTTCATAGGACCGAGTGCTTTCGAACATCAGCCATATGAAGCTGTAGGGACTGAGTACACTGTTCGTCATTACGTGCGATATGCCAGTTCATCGGACTATTGCAGCAAATATCATCTTTCGACTCATCTCTACTCATCTACGTATACAGGACCCCACGATGCCAGTATCTCTCACGGAAGTTGAGAGGTTCAGCAAAAATAAGGACCTTGAGATCGAGATCGCTCGCACGTGGAAGACGAAGACCAGAGTGATTCCAGGTATAGAAGGAGCTCTTGGAACTATGAAGATCGGGTTTCAGAAACATCTTGACGAGCTCCCATGTACTGCAAGCACAAGCAGTAAGTGGAAAAAAATTGCATTGCTTGGTACTACTCACATTCTCCGACAGTAAACAACAACAACAACAACAACAATAATAAAACATGTTAGAGCTCTGGTTGTAAGCTCTGGTAAAAGCCACGACCTAAAATTATACTGAGATGAGGGAAGCATAATAACAACAACATCAATAATAATAATAATAGCAATAATGATAATGATAGCGATAATAATATCGCTAATGCTAATGAGCATGATAATGTTAATGGTAAGTTAAAATGATACTGTTACTAATTACATAACAATGATGATGATAAAAGTAATAATAATAATAGTAATAATAATAATAATTATAATGACAATGATAATGATAATGATGATGATAATAATAACAACGATAATAACGATAATAATAACAATAATAATAACGATAATAATGATAATGATAATAAAAAATAACAAACACAATAATAATAATTATGATAATGATAACAAAGTAATAACGGTTATAAAACAACACCAGCAGCAGCACAGCGACAACAACAACAACAACAACAACAATAGAAATAATGATCATAATAATAATGATAGTAATAATAGTGAAGATAATAATAGTAATAATAGAAATGATTTTATCATTAATAATAATGATAACAGTAATGATGATAGCAACAACAAAAACAAGCATAATAATAATAATAACTTTAATAATAATAGTAATAATGAAAATGATGAAATAACAACAATAATAACAACAATTATGCTAATATTATCATTAATACTTATAACAACGATGATAAAAAGCAGTGACAATAAAAACGATTAATATTTTAACAACAAATTAACAAAAAAGCAACAACAATAATGATAATCGTAATGATAATAAGAGGCAAGAAAAATCAAGAAAATGAAAAAAAAAAAAAAAGTGAGAATAATGTTACCGCCTAGGGAAAAATATTACGAAATATTAATTAATAATAATAATAAAAAAAAATTAATAGGATAATATGAACACAAAAAAGAACGACAGAAAAGAAAAGAAAAAAAAAAGAAAGTGTACATAAAAAAAAGAAATTCGTTTGTTTTTTACACTTGAACAAAACTATACATAATGGTGTCAAAAAAACTTTCGGTAAAATGCCCGAGTTAGTTAAATCTACTAAGAATTGCTAAGTGGGTAGATATCAAATGTGATTTGGCTATGCTTCACACGTTGAAATATATCAAAGTTATGTATATATATATTTATATATGAACGTCACTTTTCCTGTATAGATAAATCCACAGAAAAAGAAAGAAAGAAAAAATATATCACAGCTGGAAAACCGACCAAGAAACAAACCTACAAGAGAAATAAACCAAACCAAAAACAGAACCGCAATTAGCAATTGACAATTAACAGGGAACACCAAACACACACCAGGACCAGAACTTAACACGAGAATACGAACTGCAACTCAAACCTTCCTTCTTAAACAACCGTCTTTTTGGTCCCACAGCAAGAATAGGGCTTCAACTCCCCCTATTGCTCCTCCCCCTTTTTTTTCTCCCCCCCCCCCATCTCCCCTTAAACACGTGCGTAGGAAGCACAAACCCCTCCCTTAATGCGATTAAAACCGAGCAAAGGGAGGGAGCCATCGCGGTCCTCAGTCAAGTCGCATTTAAAAGAGGTGGCGGCGACTTCAAACAAAAACATACATGTTTATCGTAATGATACTAAAACTAAAATTTATGATAACAATAAAAATATTTTTATATCGTGAGAATGTGGAAAATGGTGATAATAAATATAACAATGTTTGCTGTAGGAATTTGATTTATGAAGATCGCAATAATAATTATTAATGTTTATCGTAAAAATGTTATTAATAAAACTGGTAATGACTGGTTTCAATAATGGCAGTATGTAGTGGCAAAAATGATGGTTAGTAATACTAAAGTGATAATAATAATTGAAAACTTTGAATGAGACTCCTGTTTGATCATTATTTTTACTGATAATATCAATATCACCAAATAAGAATAATAACGATAACCTCGATATTATTAATAACAGCCACTGCAATTATTCTACGCTGTTACAGATTTCAGTATGGATATGAACAATATCAATAATATGAGGAGAGATAGATAGATAGATAGATAGATAGATAGATAGATAGAGAGAGAGAGAGAGAGAGAGAGAGAGAGAGAGAGAGATAAAAAATGTAGCAATGACGCGAATTCCACTGTTTGCTATTTTGGGTAGTATATTAACAGCCATTGTACATATATTGACTTAAAAAAGGACACTTATCTACGTCGTTTTTAATACGTGATAATCTTGGGAAGAATTTCCATTATTAAACACAATGTTACTAATTATAAATATTATGAAATGTTAAGCTTCCAACGCCTTAAATACCAAAACGATTAAATTGATGTTTAAAATTTCGCACAGCAGTTGAAAAAACAAACAAACATATACATACATACATACATACACACACACACACATATATATATATATATATATATAATATATATATATATATATATATATATGTATATATATATATTAAATTGCATTTCTGCCGATTTGTCTACGATTCATTTATATGACTCTACGTTATTGTAGAAGAGAAGAAGTAAATTCCATTTATTTGTATTTAACACCCCCCCAAAAAAAAAAAAAAAAAAAAAATTAATAACGATAAAAGAAAAACAAAACTTTGTACCTCAAAGCACATACTACAATGCATATATAAAACCGATACCGATACCGGATTTGTATACACGAACACAACACATCGCGCAAGGAAACGGAGAGACAAATCCCCATAATTTGCATCTAAAACTAAAGAGAAAAAGACACATCTACACGGCGTGGATTTGCAACATGACAAGTAGGCAGCACAGAGGAGGGAGGAGATACCTTGCTGTGTGGAATTAAGAGAGATCCGGTTACGAAGCAAAAAACCACAGCATCCTGAACCCAGAGATGTCACGTTTTTGTCTCTGTTTTGTTATTATTATTATTATTATTATTATTATTATATAGTAGTAGTAGTAGTAGTAGTACTATTCACACACACATGTGAGTGTGTATGTGTGTGCGTGCGCCTTTGCGTGTACTTTTTTCGTGTGCGTGTGCGTGTGAGTGTTTTTTTCCCCCCGAATTGTTTATTGAAGAAAGGGAGAAAGAAGGGATTAAAAAGAAAGTAGAGATTGAGGAGGATATTATTCTTTGACAAAAATAAGTATCGAACGAGAAATTGACGGACTGATACGTATAACATGTAAGCGATGGGGAGATCACGAGTGAGAAGCAAAATCATACTTTTTTTTTAAGCATACATAGATAAGTACTTTTATCAGAAAGAAATATTAATACCTGTTGTTAATTTTTAAAAAAAATGAAAATACCGGTACATCGGTTGATAAATATATCATGAATAAATAAGATATGCTTGGAAATTACGTGATATTATTAACCATGGAAATAATTAGAGCTGGTTGCATACGGTATACTAGAAGCTGATTTGAATGG
>NC_051423.1:19182937-19187937 GCF_015228065.2 Penaeus monodon | reverse complement strand
GGATAAATGCAAGATTGAAGGATGGGTGGTGGGAGGAAAGAGGGGGAGAGGAAGGGAGAAGGGAGAGAGGAGGGAAAGGGAGGAAGGAAGGAGAGAGATAGGGACGAGAGTGAACGAGGAAACAGGAGAGGAGGAGGAAAGGGGTGAGGGAGAGGGAGGAGAAGGAAGAGAGGGAAGGAAGGAGAAGGTGTAGAAGGATGAAAGAGAGGAAGGTGATGGAAGGAAAGATGAAATAAGACAAGAGAGGGAGGAAGAAAAAAAGAGAAAGCGAAGAAGTGAAGGAAGAGGTATAAGAAGATATGAAAGAGAGGGAGAAGGGTAGGAGGGAGAGGGAGAGGGAGAGGGAGAGCGAGAGAGAGAGAATAGGAGAAGGCCGAAAGGGGGCGTGGTCATGGGGCTTCCTTGCCGGCGTATGTGATGACCCAAGGTGGTGTTTCATTACCCGTCTTTATAATGCGATAATACTGCTGATTTACGATATGCAATTTCAAGTAATGACGTGACTGGTCGGTGCTTTTTACCAGGTTAAAGAAAATATGTTTCTTGGCTGTGTTTCATTTTTATATACTTATTACCTAAACAGTTTTTTTTCTGTTTGTTTCTTCCTGTTTCTATTTGATGTTTGTTTTATTATTTTGTTTTGTTAATTCATGTAATTATTATTTTTTTTTCTTGTGCGTTTGAATAACGTTCTTATTCCAGCTTTGTTTTATTTTCTTTGTTTCTCATTGTTTTGTTTTAATTTCTCATATTCTCGTTTTTTTTTACCCTCGTTTTCTCGTTTTCCCCCCCCTCGTTTTCTTTTTTCTTCTCGTTTTCTTGCGTCACTGCTCTTTCGCTAATCCCTTCTCAACATATACCTTTTTGAGCAGTCGTATTTTGCACGAATAATCCAATCTTGCTCGTCGTTTTTAAGCATATTTGACTCCCACTAAAGCACGTTCCCTCCTCCCACCCCTCGCCACATTATCGGCTGGCTTTCGTAATCAAATTTCTGCGTGAATGCATGTGATTTGCGCGTTTTGTGTTTGTCATTTGAGCTGCGTTTAGAGCTTGCTGGGAAATGTGAGATTCGCACGCGCCCGCATGGACACACGCACGCACGATGGAATAGCACATGCACAAACACGCACGTGTGTGTATGTGGTCTTATGAGTGTGGAAGTAAATACGCACCAACTCACTCACTCACCCACACACACACGCACGCACGCACGCACGCACAAACACACACACACACACAATGTACCATATATATATATATATATATATATATATATATATATATATATATATATATATATATATATTGGATAGATAGCTATACAGATATTGATAGAGATAGATAGATAAGTGGACATTGAGATTAGATATATAAACAGATATGGCATGCAATATCACTATTTACTAACTCAAAATAAAAAAGAAAGGAATAAAAAAAATAAAAAGATACATATGTGTACGCTAACATTTTAATAGTAAACTCACCGGCAGTCAATTTTCTCGAAACCATGAATGAGAAATCGATATTTGAAATCAAATTATTTTTTTTAGGACGCTTTTAAAATTATTTTTTCATAATATTGTTAATAATGATAATGATGATAATAATAATAATAGTAATAATAATAATAATAATAATAATAATAATAATAATAATAACTAATTAATAATAATAATAATGATAATAATAATAATAATAATAATAATAATAATAATGAATATGAATATGAAAATGATAATAATAATAATAGTAATAATAATAATAATAATATAAATCTGAAAATAATAATAATAATAATAGATAATGATGATGATGACGATATTCATAATCAGTGAGGATAAAAAATTTGATAACCTACCTACATGCGTTAATATATAGACCACAGTATTATCAGTATTCAGTATTATCCTAGTTACTTGAACAAAGAAAACAAAAGAGATATATATATATAATTGTTTTGCGCAAGTAATCATATCATTATGTTTGGATGTTAAAGACACGTGTTATATTAGTCTCTCACCCCCTTTCCCTCCAGCTTCATCAACAAAGACCCAAATAATACCCAAGATAAGGAAACAAAGCTGTTACTTATTACAGAGTCTTCAGAGCTGCTGTAAAAACTGTCTTTTGTCGTTATACGAAACAAAGGGGATGACGCCGTACATACGCTTTCGAGTAATGCTGATCCACGCACTTTCACAGCAAGGAAATGTTAAGAAACACATAAATGGATTCCCTTTGAAAATGTGTATGGCTTGACCGCCCCCCCCCCCCTTCTCCTTCCCCATTGCCGATTGGATTTCAGTTGTGGAGAAACCTGATGCCAGTTGTTAACGTTGACGCCTGGGTGAAAATTTGACTGGAAAAGGGTGAAATATAGGTGAATTGTGGGATTTTTTTTTTTTTTTTTTTATGGTGTGTTTTCTGTACGTATTTGTAATCATTATTGAAGAAACAATCATTTTGGGATTTTTTTCCAACATGAACAATCACAAATGCACAGTATGTAAAGTTTCTCATAATACATATTAACACATACTTAAACAAACCTACACACACACACACACACACACACACACACACACACACACACACACACACACACACACACACACACACACACACACACACACACACACACACACGCACGCACGCACCCACACTTTGCTTCCATCCATATCTGTATCACGACCTTCTGGTAAAACTCGATACTTCTGGGGCTTCTGGCATAGGCCTAGCATCTTATTCTCACGTGGCAAAAATTGCATCATCCGAATACACGGAAATCTGCACACACTATGCTTCCTTTGTGACGGAATGCTTGCTTGTTCTGAATATCTAAATTGTCCCGACTTTAGCTATTTTGAGAATGTGGTTTTCCATATTACTGATGACTTTATTAGTCGTTGATGAATGACTGGATGGATATCCACAACTGATCCACAGCACACTGCACAACAACCAACCACACACACACACACACACGCACACGCACACGCACACGCGCACGCACACGCTATGCAAAGTTATACTGACGGCATATGGGAAAGAGTGGCCCTTTTTTGTATGGAACCCTAAACGTTATGCATGAAATTTTGGCTACAGATTCTAATGATTATATCGTCATTTGCTTGCGATGTCACAAGTCATTGATGATTGGAGAAATTTCAGTTTGATAATACGACTTCAAGTATGAACGGCCAAGTGCTATATGTACCAAAGTTATTTGACGCATTGAAGGTAAATTCAGATCAATTTCAAAAGTACCCTTCAGTAAACAGCAAGTGCTAATCAATCTTGCTTATATCCTACGCATTGCAATCATATAAAGCAAAATTAAGAACAAGAGTCTGACATTTAGAAAGAATTCCGATCAATAAACTTCTTACAGCCAAGAAGTGAAGCTGTTCAGTACACCTTAACTGCGAAGCAGTAAGGCCAGCACAACAAGGAACAACCATCATACACCTCTACATGCACAAAGTTCTAAGACTAAAATGGAGGTCCTCAGCCCGTGGCTTACCGTCTGGTTATGGCTTCAAGGCTCTGTACCTTCCTTATGTACAAGTGTCTACGAAGGTGTGTCGTATTGGCTGACGTACGCACATTTCGTAGCTTAGCCGTCACTGTCTGTTATTTCTGATAGAGCTTGTCTTCTTTGTTGTAAATGTTATTTGTACATATTTGTGTGTATTGTATTGTAGCATTAGCACTAACAGATAATAGTAGTCAATCTGTTTATATATATGGATTATTAGTTTGATTTGTATATATATTAATATATATATATTCAAATCAATCACACATAACTAATACATACACAACAACTACATAACAATACATACACATCAACTAATACACATCATCAAATATTAATAAACATCCACGACAATAATATATAAAATAAATATATAAAATATATAATAATATAATATATATATATAATAATAAACATAAAATACAAAAAGAACTTATTATTCAGTTCCTTCATAATTGTTATTATATTATTATTATATATTTTATCATATATTTAACTAATACTATATTATTATATTACGTTATATAAAGTCTTTATTTTTTTGTTTTATAATGTTTATTTATAAATATTATTGTTTATGTATTTTTGAGCTAAATGATTTTTCTGTCGATATTAAACTCTTGTCAATTTTGTTATTGTTTATATAGAGATATACAATAGATCATATATGTTATGATTTATTTGAGTTGAATGATACACAATACCACCACACACACAATATCTTATTATTATCTATTATTTTATCATATCTATATCTATTTGTAGTAGTGTGTTAGTTATATTGATTGATGTATGTTGTACACAACACACTAATCATACTATCTACACTGCTACCACACACGCATGTATGGGGTTGTGTGTTTGTGTTGTCCTCGTGTTGCTGGTGTCATCAGCAGTACGGTCAACTCACGCATTATTGTGTATTTGTCCATGTTTCAGGAAAAAATAAATCTGCAGTGCAATATCGTTGCTATTCTGTCTAAACGCTTGCATTACCGTTTGAGGAATCAAATAAACATAGTGAATCTAATGGAAGATAGTTCAACCGGCATTGAGTTGTAATGAACTAGTCAATCAAAAAGGAGTTGTTCTAAAAACAAAGTTTACATCTGGACATGAAGATGTTGATGTAAAAGGTGAATCAAATAGTATTATGTTTAATCATAAGGTACTTTGTACTATATGGATAAACGCATTTGTTATAGTATATGTTAACAAACATATAACACAATATCACAATACAATCATACACAATCAACACACACACAAAATATATATTATATATTATATAATATATAATATATAATATATTAATATATATATACAACACACACACACACGCATTTACTGTATATCTATGTATAAAATATATATATTCTGTACACACACACAACCACACATACACACACTCATAAGTAAATAAATGTATATCTATACAATAATAAATATATATACACAC
>NC_051423.1:19132937-19165437 GCF_015228065.2 Penaeus monodon | reverse complement strand
CCTCATCCACAAATTCTAGGAACCTGATACATTCGGTAATATTTGATGATAAGGTGATTTGAGTAACAATAATAATGATGATAAAGGAAGATGATTATGATTATAATTATCATAATGAACAGTAATGGTAATAATAATAACGGTGATGGTGGTATGATAACAATAATAATAATAATGATAATAATAATAATAATGATAATAATAGTAATAATAATAATATTAATAATAAAAATAAGAATAATAATAATAATAATTATATCAAGAATTTACAAAAACAATCAAAACAAAAAGAAAGAAAAAAAAAAAACGAGCAGACATAAAAAAAACAATAATTCTCAGTAACCAACACACGCAAAGAATAATAATAATAATTAGAAAAAATAAATGAATAAAAGTAAATAGAAAAAAAAAATGATAATAAGGAAATAAATAAAAATAATGATAAAAATAAGTAAGAATAAATAAATGAATAAGAATAAATTAAAAATAACAAAAAAAAAAAAAATGAAAAATAAAACCAAATCTATAAATAAAAGTAAAAAAAAAAAAAAAAAAAAACAATAAACGATAAAAAAACATAAGAAATCCACTCACTTGTCAACCTTATCCGGCAGTTCCTCCACCCTCCCCCCCACCTTCTCCTCCTCTCCACAAGGGGGCGGGTCTTCGGAGGCGAGGAGGGGCGTGGCCATGGCAACGGAGGGGGGCGGGGGCGGTCCCTGCATGCCAAGGAAACCCCGAATA
This sequence comes from Penaeus monodon, assembly GCF_015228065.2. Taxonomy (NCBI): domain Eukaryota; kingdom Metazoa; phylum Arthropoda; class Malacostraca; order Decapoda; family Penaeidae; genus Penaeus; species Penaeus monodon. Next base: position 19,164,693 of record NC_051423.1, on the reverse strand, counting down.
CGACTCATGACGAAGGAGACCATCATGTAGTCTGAGGGTTGTTGCTTGATGTCGTGTTTTATCTGCGGTTGGGGAAGGCTGTGTGGTCAGTTATGTGGCGCTGTGGTCAGTTATGTGGTGCTATGTGGTCAGTTATGTGGTGCTGTGTGGTCAGTTATGTGGAGCTGTGTGGTCAGTTATGTGGCGCTGTGTGGTCAGTTATGTGGTGCTGTGTGGTCAGTTATGTGGTGCTGTGTGGTCAGTTATGTGGTGCTGTGTGGTCAGTTATGTGGTGCTGTGTGGTCAGTTATGTGGTGCTGTGTGGTCAGTTATGTGGTGCTGTTATGTGGTCAGTTATGTGGTGCTGTGGTCAGTTATGTGGCTCTGTGTGGCAGTTATGTGGTGCTGTGTGGTCAGTTATGTGCTGTCATGTGTATTATGTGGTGCTGTGTGGTCAGTTATGTGGTGCTGTGTGGTCAGTTATGTGGTGCTGTGTGGTCAGTTATGTGGTGCTGTGTGGTTTATGGTGGTCAGTTATGTGGTGCTGTTGGTCAGTTATGTGGTGCTTGTGGTCAGTTATGTGGTGCTTTGTTATGGTGGTCAGTTATGTGGTGCTGTGTGGTTAGTTATGTGGTGCTGTTATGTGGTCAGTTATGTGGTGACTTATCTGATGTTATGTGTTATGTGGTGAGTTATGTGGTGTTATGAGGCGAGTTATGTGGTGTTATGAGGCCAGTTACGTGGTGTTATTTGGCGAATTCATGTGTTATGTGGCGAGTTATGTGGTATTATGTGGAGAGTTATGTGGTATTATGGGGAGAGTTATGTGGTGTCATGTGGTGAGTTATCTGGTGTTGTGTGGTGAGTTATGTGGTGGGTATAAGTGTGTGGATATATAGATGGATATCTGGGTCATTGCATGTGTATGTGTGGATGTATTTGTATGTATACATGTAGAAAGGGTTCGCGCATGTGTGTATCTTATATCTATCTATATATCCACACACACACACACACACACACACACATAAACACACACACACACACACACACACATACACACACACACACACACAAACACAGACAAACACACAAACACAAATGAACACGCAATATGAACACAACACATCACGACAAAGGCCCTCTAAGTAATAAAGCCTCAACAAGGTCCTTTTACCTGTTCAAAAGACCTGATGATGACAGTGAGAAGCAGGTTGAGGAGGACCCAAGAATTGGACAAGACGAAGATGAAGAACATGACTGGCACTACTGAAGATGCTTGTTTCATCTCCTCAAACTGAAACTTCCCTGGAAAATGGATATGTTTATTGTTATTATTATTATTATTATCATTATTATCATTATCGTTATTATCATTAGCATCATTATCATTATTATTATTATGATCGCTATTATGATGATGATCGTTATTATGATGATGATGATGATGATGATGATGATGATGATGATGATGATGATGATGATCATCATCATCATCATCATCATCATCATTATCATTATTTTCATGACAGGTTAGTCATTTTACAATGACGAATCAACTCAGTGGTTTGAGTTGGGTTGACAACCGAACCCAAAAGCCAACCCAGCCTCACACCCAATCCAGCCCATTTTCAACCCAACCCCGCCCAAGCTAACCTCTATCCCAAGCCTAACCCTAACTTAAATCCGACCCCAACCTAACTCAACCAGTGCAACCTATACCAACCTAACGCAACCCCCAACCCACCCTGAACTCAACCATAAACCTTATCAACCCCAACCTAACCCAACCCCACTCACTTCTACCTCAACCTCAACATGAATCAAGCCTCCAACCGAAGCTGACTCAACCCAACTCAAAACCGGATTCCAACCCCCAACCCCGATTACAGACGCAAACTTCAAATTTCGATCTTAAACTCAACCCTAACCCCATCTCAACCCAAATTCGCCATTCCAACCCCCAAGCAACCAAAACTTACCCACTCCACTCAGACCCAACCTCAACCCGATTCAACACCAATCTAACCCAATCCTTCTCAACCCCACCCAACTTCAACCTCAACCCTTCCTAACCCATCTCAACCCCAAACACCAACCTCAAACCCACTCAACCCACCTTAACCTCATCCCCACCTGTTCTCAACCCCAACCCCATCCTAACCCCCCTTTTAATCCCAACCCACCTCAACCCCTTTCCCAACCCCAACATCAACTTCACCACCCAAACATCAACCGCTTCCCCAACCCCAACCCCAACATCAATTTCACAACCCCAACCTCAACCCACTTCAACCCCAACTTCACCACCCCAACCTCAACCCACTTCAACCCCAACTTCACCACCCCAACCCCAACATCAACTCCACCACCCCAACATCAACCCCTTTCCCAACCCCAACCCCAACTTCACCCAAACTTACCCAACATCATGCTAAAACAGGTCTCCACAGAAATCACGAAGTTATGAAAGTTCTCGAGCTGGCTGTTCAGCAGGAGATAGAACATCCCGGTGAACGACAAGAAACAGATGAAAAACGCCACAAGGAAGCCACTTAGGTCATCCCAGCACTGGCGTAGGGTGGCTGTCAGCACGCCTGCGATGAGAGAGATAGGAGCATTATCATCAGTATTATAGTAATAATAATAATAATAATAATAATAATAATAATAATAATAATAATAAAATAATAATAATAATAACTGTTATTCAGTAGAAAGAGAGAGATCAGAGCGGGGGGGGGGAAGGAGGAATGAGGAGGGGGGGGGGTATTGTTATTATCATTATAGGAATAATAATAATAATAATAAAATAACTGTTATTCGGTAAATTTTCATTTTTTGGTTATTAATATTTATTAATGATGATGATTATTATTGCTATTAATATTTTTATTGGTTTCGTTGTTGTTATCATCATCATCATCATTATATTATTATTATTATTATTATTATTATCATCATTATTATCATTAGATGACAATCGTGATTATCATCAGTTTTGTTACTTTATTATGACTATTATTATTATAATCATTATCATTACCATCATTAATATTATTATTGATGTTGTATCGTTTATTATCATTATTATCATCATTATTGTTATTGTCATGATCATCGTTCATTCATCAATCTATAATTGATTTTCTGTCACGTAGAGCAAAACATAACGAGCGTAAATGAATGAATGAATAAATAAGAATGGAATTATATAATTTACTTATCTATCTATCTATCTGTCTATCTATCAGATTGCGTCATGTTGCAACAGAAATGAAGAACCAAAAAATAGATATTATCTCTCCTTAAAAAAAAAAAAAAAAGTGTAACCCCAAAAGTGTCATAACATATAATTTTGCAATTCAGAGTCCACAAGGCAATCAAGCAAACAAATAAACAAAGAAAATATGTATCATTTTAAAAGCAATGAGTCCATATAATTTTTCATATTGTTGTGATCGTCAAACAAAACAAACAAAAAGGCATTCAAACAAACAAACCGCAACAAACATATATTAAAATAAACGAACCAATCAAAACAAACACTAAAAACAAACAAGCAAAAATAAACAATGCAAATAAGCAATCAAAACAAACATCAAAACAAGCAAACAAACAACCAATAAAAATAAACAAACAAAAAATCAAAACAAAACAAGACACAAAACAATCAAAACAGACACTTGAGCGAACAAGCAAACAAGCAACAAACAAATAATCAATCAAAACAGCCACTTACAACAAACAAGCAAAACAAAGAAACAAAAAAACAATCAAGACAATCAAACAAACAATCAAAAACAAACAAAACAAAACAAAACAATCAAGACAAGCAAACAAACAGTAAACAAACAAAAACCAAACAAATATAAAACAAACAACCAAACACACACACACACCCCTTCCCCCTCCCTCTTTCCCTCCCCCCATACACACCCCTCCCCCTCCCTCCTTCCCTCCCCCCCACACACACCCCTCCCCCTCCCTCCTTCCCTCCCCCCCACACACACCCCTCCCCCTCCCTCCTTCCCTCCCCCCCACACACACCCCTCCCCCTCCCTCCTTCCCTCCCCCCTCCCCCTATCCTCCTCCCCCTATCCCCCCTATCCCCCCCCTCACGGCAACTTACCCATCCTCCTGTTAAACCTGAGAAGCTTAATGAACTTGAGCGTCGACACGAAGACGATGAAGCTCACCAGGTAGGAGTAAAGCTCATCGAGGGAAGCTGCGTGCTGGAGGTTCACGTATCCGTTTCCGTGAGTGAGGTTGAAGACTTCGACTACGGACTTCGTGGCCAGGTGTCTGAGGAGGGAGGGGTAGGGAGGGGTTAGGGAGGGGGAAGGAGGGGTGAGGGGTAGGGAGGGAGGATAGGAGGGGGAAGGAGGGGTGAGGGAGGAGGGAGGAAGGGGAGGATGGGAGAGGGGGTGAGGGAGGGGGGAGGATGGGAGAAAGGAAGGAAGGGTGAAGGAGTGAGGGAAGAGGGGAAGGGAGGGGCAAGGGGGGTGGGGGAGGGGGAGGAAGGGGAGAGGGAGGGAGGGAGGATGGGTGGGGTAAGGGGGTGAGGGAGGGGAGAGGGAGGGGGTGAGGGAGAGGGAGTAAAGGGTAGGAGGGTGAGAAGTGAGGAAGAGGAGGGGTAAAGGGGAGACAAGGAGGGGGTGAGGTGAGGGAGGGTAAGAGGAAGGTGGAGGAGGCCAGAGTAAGGAAGGGTAGTGGGGGAGAGCGTGTTGGAGAAGGTTGGTGGTGATAGGAGAGGGAAGAGAATGAGGGAGACGTTGAAATAGATATATTGATATATACATATATATACATACATACATATATATATATATATACATATACATATATATAAAATATATATATAATATATATATATATATATAGATATATATAAATATATATATAGAGAAGAGAGAGAGAGAGAGGAGAGAGAGAGAGAGAGAGAGAGAGAGGGAGAAAGAGAGAAAGAGGGAAAGAAACAGAGAAAGAGAGAATTATAACAACTCTCCTTATAAATAGTAGTATTAAAAATAGCATAACATGAACATCATCGACATTACTATTATCTTTACAAACACTTGTTCTTCATCTTATAAATTTTCATTTACACTAATTTCACTCTTTTATTTAATCTTATTTTAAACACTCTCCATACTAACTCTCTCTCTCTCTTTCTCTCTCTCTCTCTCTCTCTCTCCTCCTCTCTTCTCCTCTCTCTCTCTCCTCTCCCTCTCTCTTTCTCCCTCTCTCCTCCTCTCCTCTTCTCTCTCTCTCCTCTTTTCCTCTCTCTCTCCTGCCTCTTTCTCTCTCTCTCTCTCTCTTCCCCCCTCTCTCTCTCTCTCTCTCTCTCTCTCTCTCCATCCCTCCCCCCATCCCTCCTCTACCCCCTTCCCTCCCCTCCCTCTCCTTCTCTCCCTCCCTCTCTCGCTCTCCCTCTCCCCTCCAACACACACATACCTCGCAGCATAGACGGCGATGGTAGCATATGAGGTGACGATGATGGCGATCTCAGCATAGGACCAATAGCATTTGAAATACTCAGTCTTGTCCCGACACAGCTGGCGCAGTTCCCTGACGGTGTAGTAGACGATGAAGACGACGAACGAAGCCTCGCACACCATTACGAACAAGCCGAAACTGTCGTGGTGGGGGAGGAGGCGAATGCCGGTGAATCTGCAAAGCGGCGATGAAAGAGGGGGATGAGAAGGAGGTAGTAACAGCAGAAGAGGGAAGCTAAGGTGATTAAAGATGGTGATTAAAATGGGGAAAATGTGCGGTAGACGATTCAGGCGACGAACGAAGCTTCGCACGCCGTTTCGAACAGGGCGAAACGAATCCCGGTGAATCTGCAAAATAGCGATAAAAGGGGGGAATAAGAGGAAATAATGATAAAGGGAGAGGAAAATAGGTGATGAAAAAGACGATCAGAATGATAATTTAAAGGAGGAACCGTTCGTAAACATTAAAATCGACGAACGAAGCCTCGCACACCATTACGAACAAGCCGAGGTGACGAATGCCTGTGAATCTGAGAATTGGCGATAAAAGGGGAATACGAGAAAGATGCTAAAAATGGGAGTGGGGAAAATAGGGGATAAAGAAGGGGAAAAAGATAATCATTAAAATGTGGGAAACATTATAGCAGACGGCGAACGAAGTCCCGAATACCAATGCGAACGAAGATGATAATGACAATAATAATGATAATTTTGATAATATTAGTAATGATAATAATGACAATGATAATGATAGTGATGATGGTGATAATGATAATAACAATGACAATAACAATAATATTAACAATGATCATGATAATAATAATAATGCTAATAATAAAAATAATAGTAATAATAATAATAATTATCACGATAGTAATAATAATGATAATAATAACAGTGTTCATGATAATAATAAAAATAAAATAAATAATAATAATAATAATAATAATAATTATGATGATGATAAATGATAATAACAAAATATAATAACAATTATAACAATAACAGCAATAATACTAGTAATAATAAGAGCAATAATAATGACAAACACAATAATAATAATAACAATAATAAGAGTAACAACAATAATAATAATAGAAATAATGACAAACACAATAATAGCAATAGCAATAATCGTGACAAACACAATAACAGCAATAATAATGACAAACACAATAATAGCAATAATTGTGACAAACACACAAACAGCAATAGCAAACACCTTACTGACCTGAAGCTCGGAGTCACCCCCCCTCCTGGTGTGAATTCCGCCCTTATGTGCGACAGGCCAAAGAGGTTGACCTTTGGGGAAAATAAAGAGAAAAAAGTTATTGATGTGATCGTTATCATCATTAACAATTCATCATCATTTTTTTTATTGAGTTCAGTATGTCGCTTCGTTATCATCACTATCATCTGCGTTATGATCATCGCATCATCATTACCATCACCATCGTCGTCATCACCACCATCGTCATCATCACCTTTCATCATAATTATTACCATCATCCTCATCACCATCACCATCATCCTCATCACCATCACCATCACCATCATCATCATCACCCATCATCTTTATAATCATCGCCAATATCACTATCATCATTATCATCTTTCATCTTATGTCCACATTATTACAAGTATAATCATCATAATCATCACTGTCCCTTTTAATTATTAATAATTATTAAAATCAAATTCAATAATTACAATAATAACGATGTAATTGGTGATGATAATAGAAATGACAATAATAGTAATAATAATAACAATGATACGTTGATAATAATGACAATAACGATGATAATAAATAACAATAAAATAATCACTATAAAGGGAATAACAATAACAGCGATAATAACGATAATAAAGGCTGTAACAACCCCCCACCCCTCCCTTCCACCCATACCCCCTCCCCTTCCCCACTTACCACCACCTCCACCCCCTTCCACCTCCCCTTCCACCCCACCCCTCCCCTCCACCCCATTCCACCTCCCCTTCCCCACCCCCTCCCCCCCTCCCACCCCCCCTCACCTGCGCATTATACGAAGCGAGCCCCCCCCCACCCCCTCCCCCCCTCCCCCCCACCTCACCTGCACATTATACGAAGCGAACTCCCCCCACCCCCCCCCCATCCCCCACCTCCCCCCCCCCTCCACCTCACCTGCGCATTATACGAAGCGAACTCCACCCCCCCCACCCCCCCTCCACCTCACCTGCGCATTATACGAAGCGAACTCCCCCCCCACCCCCACCTCCACCTCCTCCCCCTCCCCCACCTCCCCCACCCCCTCACCTGCGCATTATACGAAGCGAACTCGACCACCACGTAGCGCGTGAGGCGGTCGATCCAGCCCTTGGACTGCAGGAACGTCAGTCTCTCCCCGAGGCTCCTGGAAGACCCGTTCAGGTGGACCACGTAGCCTCCGGGGCCGTAGATGTCCATGATCCCCACCGTCGGGAGGGTGTTGAGGTCCACGCCGGAGGTGTGTCTGTGGGGGAGGGAGAGGGGGGGAGGGGGAGGGGGGGGAGGGGAAGGAGGGAGGGGGGGAGGAAGGGAGGATGGGTGGGTGGGGGTGGTAATGGAGTGGGAAGGATGGGGAGGGAGGAGGGAGGGAAGGAGTGTGGGAGGGAAGGAGGGTGGGAGGGAAGGAGAGAGGTTGGGTGGGAGGAAAGGGAGGGTGGGAGGGAAGGTGGGAATGGGGTGGGAAGGATGGGAGGCAGGGAGTGTGGGAAGGGAGAGAGAGGGAGGAGGGAGGGTCGAAAAGGGTGGGAGGGAGGGATTGAGTAGGGGGGGAGGGGGGGAAGGGAGGAGAGGAGGGGGAGAAGGGAGAGGAGGGGAAGGAAAGGGAGAGGAGGGGAAGGAAGGAGAGAGGGATGGGTGGGGAAAAGAGACGAAGGGAGAAGGAAGTGAAAGAAGTAGCAGTAGTAGGTTGGGTGATAACAAAAAAAGATATATATGAGATAATAATAATGATGATAATAATAGCAATAAATAATGATGATAACAATGATAATAGTAATGATAATAATAACAATAACAACAGCAATAATAATAATAATAAAAAAGGAATAACATTAAAGAATAATAACATTAAAGACATCACACATCCACAACAAACCAACACAACCACACAACCCCCACCACCACACAACCTAAGCCTTAAGATACAACCGCACCACCACCCTTAACCACACCAACACACAACTCCACAACCACCCTTAACTACAACCTCACTCATAACCACACTACCACCCTTAACCCCAAACAGCCAACCCAACAACCACGCTACCACAGAACCACCCTTAACCACGACCCCACAACCACCCTTAACCCCAAGCAGCCTACCCCACAACCACCCTTAACCCAAACAACCCCACAACCACCCTTAACCCTACAACCTCACAACCACCCTTAACCCCTACACCACCCCACAACCACCCTTAACCCCTTAACCCCTTAAGCTCCCACCTAAACTCGGGGATATTGCAGTCCGGCGTATCTTTGGTGAGGTTGCTCGGAGGTTTCCAGTCGGCGCAGAAAGCCTCGTCTTCCTCCTTGAAGACGCTGGAGAAACCACTGCAGGTCTTGATGATTCCGCGCATCTTCTTGTTCACTCTGGGAGGTTTCAGGGAGGTTTCAGAGGTTGGGGGGGGGGTCTAGGTTTTTTAAAAGGGGTTTTGAGATCGATTTGGGGTTTTTTCAGGGTTCTAGGGGACTTTATTTAGGGACCTTAAGAGGTTTTAGGGATTTTTTTTTTTGTTCAGGTAATTGGATATTTTAGAGGTTTCCTTGTGTTGAGGATTTCCAAAGGTTTAAAAGGGTTGGAAAGGCAAAGTCATGGTTTCACCGGGATTTCCTTAAAAAAAAAAAAAAAAAAAAAAAAAAAAAAAAAAAAATCGGTGGTTTTCAGGGTTTTGAAGATTTTTAAAGGTTGTATTTGAATCACAAGCAGGAATGGAAGTATGTATATATATACATATATGTATATATATATACATATGGTATATATACTATAATATTGCAATATATATAATATATATATATTTTATATATATTATATATAATATATTATATATATATATATATATATATATATATATATATATATAATATATTATATATATATATATATATATATATAATATATATATATATATATTATATATATATATATATATATATATATATATATAGGGCCATACAAAGATAAGTAAACGAATTAATAAATGAATAAATAAATAGGTAAAATAAGATAAAAAAGATGTTCTGTGATTCTGAACTTACTCCTACATGTATCTCCTCATTCACACCAACATACAAAGTCTAGACACAATCGCGCGACAATTTTGATGTTGCGCGACAGTCGAGAAACAGTGGCGCGACAATCGAGCGACAAAATCTAGACGCAATCGCGCAACACAATCTCGATGTTGCGCGACAGTCGAGAAACTTTTGCACGACAATCGAGCGACAAGTCTAGACACAATCGCGCAACACAATCTCGATGTTGCGCAACGCGAGAGTTTTGGAGCCGCATGCGGATACACGGCGCCACGGCAACTGTTGCTCCGGCGTTCACGCGATCTTTGGAGGATACAGATGGTGCTGCGCGATCGTGTTGCGTGATTTTGTACTTTGGTGTGTATGAGGTTTTAAATAAGTATACTGAAGGGGAAAAAATAAAACAGAAGAAAAATATGAATGGAAAGAGAAAATAGAAGAAAAATATGCGAAAAAAAGAAAAGAAAAAAAAAGGAAGAAAAGATTGGAAAAAAGAAAAAAACGAAAAAAAAAGAAAAAACGAAAAAAACAACAACACATACCTGCACGAATCCTTCTTAATCCTAGCCTGCCTGATGGTTGCATAGCCCATGATCCTGTTGCACTGGTCGCCCAAATAGCCCCGTAGGCCGTAGGGGGGGCTGCCATTGTACAGGCGGTCTGCACGTAGGTCGGGAAGTAGGCCTACGTGCAGGTAACGCCAAAAGCGGTCTGCGTTGGTAGCCTGCAGGGGGGGGGGAGTGATAGGATGAGAGTATGTGTGTGGTTGGGTTTGTACTTTTTTGTGGTTGTGGTGGGTTTAAGTGGCTGTTTTGTGGGTGTTCCTGGTTACTTGTGTGTGTGTGTTTCTATAGTATGTTTATAAATTATATGTATTTGGAGTGTTTTTTTTTTTTCTCTCCCTCTTTTTCTCGTTTTCCTTTTTCTTTCTTTCTCTTTCTGTCTCCTCCCTTGCTCTTTCTCTCTTTGTAATTTTTTTTTCTGCTTTGCTTTCTCTCTCTCTATTTCTCTTATGTTATTCGTATATCGCTTCCTTTCTCTCTCTCTCTCTCTCTCTCTCTCTCTCTCTCTCTCTCTCTCTCTCTCTCTCTCTCTCTCTCTCTCTCTCTCTCTCTCTCTCTCTTTCTCTCTCTCTCTCTCCTTCCCTCATCACCTCCCTCCCTCCCTCCCTCCTTCCCTCCACCACCTCCGTCCCTCCTTTCCACCCGCCCTCCGTCTCTCTCTCCTTCTCATTCATAATTTTACCTTCGTGTAGTCGCTGCCATCGAGTGCTCCTTTGTGAATGAAACCTTGATTGAGGCTCTGTTGTAGAAAATACGCATTGGGATCCCTGTAAAGAGAGGTTTGTAAATTATGAACGAATTAAGCAAGAGGTTCGTCAGTTATGAATGAAAGAAGGCATTTACGTGTGTTTGTGTGTGTGTGTGTGTGTGTGTTTGTTTGTATGTGTGTGTGTGTGTGTGTGTGTGTGTGTGTGTGTGTGTGTGTGTGTGTGTGTGTGTGTGTGTGTGTGTGTGTGTGTGTGCGTGTGTATCTATGTGTTTGTGTATGTATACTATTCGTGTCTCTATCTCTCTTTCATTCATCATCCACAAAGTTCATCCGAAAAGCAATCATCCAGAAACGTTCATCCAGAAACGTTGCTCCAAAAAACGTTCCTCCAGAAACGTTGCTCCTCCGACGCCTCCCTCCTCACCTATTGCCGTAGGAGAGGGTGAGCAGAACCCAGAGGAACATCGTGTAGGCGAAGATTTCACGGAAAATCTCGTACATCTCGACCTCCTTTCTTCGCTGTTCTCTCAGGCTCTGCAGAACTTTGGAATCCACTTTCTTATATTCCAGTTTCTTCTTCGTTTTCCTTCGGTCTGTAGGTGTGAGAGAGAGAGGGGGAAGGGGAAGGGGAGAGGAGGGGACAAGGGGGGAAAGGGGGGAGAGGGTTGGAATGAGAGTGGGTTTTAAATTGTTTTAAAAATGTGTGGTATATATGTATATATTTTTTTTTTGTGTGTGTTAAATTTATTTATTCACTTATTTTTTATTCTCTTTCGCTTTTGTTATTTCTCTGTCTGTTAGTTCTCTCTCTTTCTCTCTGTTCGTCTGTCTTTCCCACTTTCTCTTTGTTTGTCTTTGTTTCTCTCTCTCTCTATCTATCTATTTATGACTCTCTACATCTCTCTCTCTCTCTCTCTCTCTTTCTCCCTCCCTCCCTCTTTCTTTCTCTCTCTCTCTCTCTCTCTCTCTTTCTCCCTCCCTCTTTCTTTCTTTCTCTCTCTCTCTACCCCAACCCTTCCCTCCCCCCTTCCCCCTCTTATTCCCCTTCCTTTCCCCTTCCCCCACCTATTACCCATCCCCTCTCTCCCTCCCCTCCTATTCCCCTTCCCCTCTCTTCCCTCCTCTTCCCCACCTCCTATTACCCATCCCCCAAAGACTTCACCTCCTCCTCCCCTCCTTTTTCCCCCTCCTCTACCTCTCCCCTCCTTTCCCCATCCCCCAAAGACCTCACCTCCTCCGTCATGCAGCCACTCCCTCCCCCACTCCTCTTCCCCCTCCCCTCTCTTCCCTCCCCCTCCCCCACTCCTCTTCCTCCCCTTCCCCTCACCTCCTTCAAGCAGCCACTCCCTCCCCCACTCCTCTTCCCCTCCCCCTCCCCCACTCCTCTCCCCCCCTTCCCCTCACCTCCTTCATGCAGCCACTCCCTCCCCCCCCCATCCCCTCCCTCTCTTCCCCTCCCTCCCCCTCTCCTCTTCCCCCCCTCCCCTCACCTCCGTCATGCAGCCACTCCCTCCCCCCCCCCAATCCCTCTCCCCCCCCTCCCCCCCCTTCCCCTCACCTCCTCCCCCCCTTCCCCTCACCTCCTTCATGCAGCCACTCCTCGTCGTCCTCGAGCTCAGGGTCCTCCTCGTCCTCGTCAGCGTCGTCCTCGTCCAGGTTGACTGACTTGAAGACGGCGCTCACGATCATGGCCGTTATGAAGATCTGGAGGGGGAGGGGAGGGGGGGGAGGGGGGAGGGGGAGGGGGGAATGGGGAGGGGATTGAGAGGGATGGGAAGGGGGAAGGGAAAGGAGGGGGAGGGGGATGGGGAAGGGGGAAAGGAGGGATAGAGGATGGGAAGGGAAGAGGGGAGGAGGGAGGGGAGGGAAGGGGAGGGAAGGAAGGGAGGCGTAGGTTGAAGGGAGGGGGAGAGGGAAAGGGAAAGGAAGGGGATGGTGGGAGGGGAGGGGATGGGAGGGGAGGGGAGAAGTTGTGTTAAATCGCTTGTATTTGTAAATTCTCATACTTATAATAACAATAATATCATCATCACCATCATATATCATCATCACCATCATCATCATCACCATCATTATTATCATCATCACCATCATCATCACCATCATCATCATCACCATCATTATTATCATCACCATCATCATCATTATCATTATCATCATTATCATCATCATCATCATTACCATCATCATCATTACCATCATCATCATTATTACTACTATTAGAATTCTCATTATCATCATCACTATTATTGCCACCATCACTACTGATGTTATTACTAATATTGCTATTTTTCTCAATATTACTATTTATATTTATCATTTTCCTCGCTGGTTTTAGGCTGTCATTCTGCTTCCTTCATGAAAACATTTCCATTTTTTTTTCTTTTTCTCACTATTTTCCATCTCTATATTACATTTTAATTTCCATTAGCTCTAATTTCTATCAATTTCCATCTCCCTTTCTATCATCTTCCGTATCTGTTTCCATCAATTTCAAACTCCGTTCCCACCTTCCCACCCCCTTCCCCCTCCGTTCCCACCCCCTTCCCCCTCCGTTCCCACCCCCTTCCCCCTCCGTTCCCACCCCCTTCCCCCTCCGTTCCCACCCTTCCCCTTCCACTCCTATAAATTCCCCCTTTCCATCCACCCATTCCACTTCCTCTAAATTTCCCACTCCATCCAATTACATTCTTTCCATTTCTCCATTCCTATCAATTATCAACCTCCGTTCCCACCTCCTTCCCCTTCCCCCTCCATTCCCACCCCCTTCCCCCTCCATTCCCACCCCCTTCCCCCTCCATTCCCACCCCCTTCCCCCTCCATTCCCACCCCCTTCCCCCTCCATTCCCACCCCCTCCCCTTCCATTCACCACCCTTCCCCCCCATTACCACCCCTTCTCCTCCATTCCCACCCCCTTCCCCCTCCATTCCCACCCATTCCCCCTCCATTCCCACACCCCTTTCCCTCTTCATTCCCACCCCCCTCCCCCCCCTTACCTTCAGAGGCTGGATGAACAGCACCGACGAGAAGAACGAGATGATAAGGGAGGTCACCCACTTCGTCGCTTTAGAATTTCCGAACATAACGCCATACATGAGCAGGAAGAAGCAAGAAGATGCTATACATATGAGGACGAGGAGCCAAGCGATGATCGACGTCCACCAAGGCAGGGTGAATTTCTTACGCTTTCTGGAAATGTGAAACAAGGAGTTAGTTGGGAGGTGGGGAGGTGTGTGTTAAAAGGTAAAATTCGTAACAGTCTCCATTATTTTTTTTTTCTCTCTCTCTTGCGTAAATTAAGGGGAGGGAGTGTAAATATAGTGTAAAAGAAGAAAATGAAAAATAAAAAGTAAAAAGGTGTAAAAAAATGTAAAATAGATAAATAAATATGTATATATAAATATAAATATATATATATATATATATATATATATATATATATATATATATATATATATATACTATATATATATATATATATATATATATATATATATATATATATTTTTTTTTTTTTTTTTTTTTTTTTTTTTTTTTTTTTTTTTTTTTATTATTATATTTTTTTTTTTTCCATATTACTTGTGTTTCACTGTAAATTTGTTTTAATTTTCACAGTTTCGAAATGTCCTTTAAACTACAAAATTATTTTCCAATATCCATTCCATTTCTTATGCTTATCTTTTATTTAACTTGTGTTTTATAACTTTTTTGTTCATTCATTTCATTAATTTCAAATAACAAATATTTTTCTTATATATATATATATATATATATATATATATATATATATATATATATATATATATATATATATTATATGTTTTTTTTTATATATGTTTTCATTTTCAAATTATTTCTTCATAAGATTCATTTTTTTTTTTTTTCTGTTTTCTTTCTCCTCAATTATTTTTTCTATGTGTTTTTCTCATTTATCTATCTGTCTATCTTATCATTTGTTCTTTACTTGTTTTCTCATCTATCTATCTATCTATTTCATTTTGAACGTACCATCTTGATTATTGTATTTTTATTTATACTTTGTTTTTTTCCTCTATCTATCTATCTTACTCATTATTTCTATGTTTGCCTCTTTCTCTATCTATCTGTCTATCTATCTTACTCATGATTTCTATGTTTGCCTCTTTCTCTATCTATCTGTCTATCCATTTCCACGTATTATCTTAATTTCTGTTTACTTTTTTACTTTTTCACTTACTCTCTCTTTCATCCTTCTTTCTCTATCTATCCTTTTATCACGTATTATTTTGATTACTTCTTTCTCTACCTTTTACTCTCTCTCTCTCTCTTCTCTTCTTTCTTTACCTACCCACTTTTACATTTATTTTATTAATATTATTACCCTATTCTTCATCTTTATTTTATCCTATTATCCCTTATTACCCTATTCCCTATCCTTCTTTATTTTGATTTTATTTTATGACTATTATATATTTCTATTTTTCATCTTATTCCATCATTCCTAAATTATTCTGTTCTCTATCTATTTATATTTTCATTTACATCTTATTCCATCATTCCTTATTTATTAAAAAAAAAAAAAAAAAAATAGTTATTTAATCACAATTTTTTTTTATCTTATCTCATTAACTACCCAATTATAATTTTTTTTTTTTTTTTTATCTTTCCTCCTTTATTACATTTTCTTCTATTCATCTTTATTGTTTTATTTTACTCTATTTTCACTTATGTTATTTTTACTTTATTTTCTATACTTTTTTACTTTTCTTTTATTTATTTATTATTATTTTTTTTATTTATTATATCATTTTATTTTTTTTTCGTTTTTTTATTATTTTATTTTATCTATTATTACTTTATTATCTATCGATTTTTATCTTCATTTTCTCTTATCATCCGTATTGTCTGTCTATTATCTGTCTACATCTATTTTTGTTTTTTTTTTATCACCTTTGTTACTCAATTATCTGTCCATTTATCTATGTATTATCTATCTATTTTGTCTTTATTCTCTTTTATCAACCTTATTACCTATTCTCTACCTATTTTTAAAATTTTATTCAATTTTATTACTATCATCTGTTTTCATTTTTATCTTTTATCTTATTTTATCACCTTTATTACCCTCTTCTCTATCCATTTTTTTTCGTTTTCATTTTATTTCTATTATCTACTCTCTTTATCTTTATATTCTTCTTACTCTGTTCCCTCTTTATCACTTACTCTCTCTCTCTCCTCTTCTTTATCTGCGCCGATGTTTCTCTCTCGTTCTTCAGTTCTTCGGTTATTCCCTGTTCTCGGCCTGGAAATTCATTGAGAAAATAATTTAATTTTTTCTGAAATGTTTTACTATGTATATGTATATATATATGTATGTATATATATATATATAATTAGATATATATATATATATATATTATATTATATATATATATATATTATATATATATCTATATATGTATATATTATATCTATATATATTATATATATGTATATATTTTATATATATATATATATATATATATATATATATATATATATATATATTAGTGTGTGTTTATGTATATATATATATATATATATATATATATATATATATATATATATATATATATATATATATATATATATGTCTATATCTATATTTTTCTCTCTCTCTCTCTCCTCTCTTCTTCCTTCTCTCTCTCTCTCATCTCTCTCTCATCTCTCTCATCTACTCTCTCTCTATATATATTATATATATTATATATATAATATATATATATATATTTATATATATATATATATATATATATATATACACACACACACAATTTTTTTCACTTTTATTCATATGTCTATCTGTTTATCTATTTGTATCTATCAGTTCGTCAGCTAATAATTCATTCTGTTTTTATATTTGTCTATCTATTTCTATCTATCTATCAGTCTGTTTGTTTGTCTGTTTATCTATCTTATCTATTTATCTCCTCTCCCCATCCTCCTTATCCATTCCCTCCTCCTCCCTCTTTCATCCCCCCACTTTCTCCTCTTTTGTACGTGTCCCCTCCATCGCTTCCCCTCATATTTTCCCCCCTCTTGACCCTGCCCCCCCACCTCCCCCTCCCTCTTTGGCATTAACCCCATCCCTTCCCCTCTCCTTTCCCCCTCCCCCCTCCTTCCCCCTCCCCCCACCTTCCCCCTCTCTCTTTGGTATTAACCCCCACCTTCCCCCTCTCGTCTCCTTCCCCCCCCCACCTTCCCCCTCTCTCTCCTGCATTTGCCCCATCCTTCCTCTCTCCTCTCCACCCCTTCCCCCTACTTATCCCAATATCTTCTCCCCAACGCTTTGTCCCCTCCCCTCCCCCTCTCCTTCTCACCCTCCCCAACCGTCACCCATTCCCCCACCCCCTCCATCTCCACCAGTCCTCCCTCCATCTCCTCCATTCATCTCCACCATCCCCCTCCCCGATTCCCAATCCCCTCCCACCCCCATTCTCCCCCTCCCCCATCCTTTCCTCCTCCCCATCTCCCTCCTTCCCCAACTTACGTGTCCTCTCCAGCGTTTCTACCTTAACGTTCCTCCTCCCTTCCCCCTACCCCGTCCCCTCCTCCTCCCTTCCCCCTACCCCGTCCCCTCCTCCTCCCTTCCCCCTACCCCGTCCCCTCCTCCTCCCTTCCCCCTACCCCGTCCCCTCCTCCTCCCTTCCCCCTACCCCGTCCCCTCCTCCTCCCTTCCTCCCCCCCATCCCATACCCAGCCACTCCCCCCCTTACCCTTAACCCATCCCACCCTCCACCCTCTCCTCCCTTCTCCAACACTCCCCGACTCCCTTCCATCCCCACCATCTCCCTCTCCCTCATCCTCCAATTCAAGTGACCCCCCCTCTCCCCCTTCCTCCCCCGCCCCGATCATCTTCCCCCCTCCCTCTCTCCCCTTTCCTTAGCCATCCCCACCCCTTCCTCTCCCCCCTTCCCCCTCATCCCCCCCCAACTCACGCGTTTCCCCCTCCCCCTCCTCCCTACCGCTCCCTCCCCCCCATCCTCCTCCCCCCCTCTCCCCCCTCCCCTCTTCCCCCCCCACTCCCCTCCTCTCCACCGCCTCCGTGACCCTCGACTTCCCCCCCCCATCCCCCACCCTCCTTCCCCCTCCCCTCCCCCTCCCCCCAACTCACGCGTCCTGCTCCACCGACTCCGTGACCCTCGACTTCCCACCCCCCCATCCCCTCCCCCTCCTCCCCCCTCCCCCTCCCCCTCCCCCCAACTCACGCGTCCTCTCCACCGCCTCCGTGACCCTCGACTTCCCACCCCCCCATCCCCTCCCCTCCTCCCCCCTCCCCCCCCCCTCCCCCCAACTCACGCGTCCTTCTCCACCGGCCTCGTGACCCGACTTCCCACCCCCCCATCCCCTCCCCCTCCTCCCCCTCCCCCTCCCCCCCCCCCAACTCACGCGTCCTCTCCACCGCCTCCGTGACCCTCGACTTCCTCAGCCTCCTCGGCCTCGCCTTCCGGAAGAGGAGGACGATCAGGACGGACGGAGGGAACACGATCAGGTTGCTCATCACCCCGACGCCGATCTGAGGGTGAGGGAGAAGGGGGTGAGGGTGAGGATGGAGGGGAATAAGGGGAGGGAGGAGGAGGGGAAGTTGGTGAGGGGGGTGAGGGAGAAGGTGGTGAGGGTGAGGGTGAGGAGTAGGGGGGAAAGGGGGAGGAAGGAGGGAGGGGGGGTGAGGGGGTGAGAAGAAGGGGTGAGGGGGTGAGGGAGGGTGAGGGAGAAGGTGGGGTGAGGGGAGGGGGAGGGAGAGGGTGAGGAGGGAGAGAAGGTGGTGAGAGTGAGGGAGAAGGTGGTGAGGGAGATGGTGGTGAGAATGAGGGAAGGTGGTGAGGGTGAGGGTGGAGGGGAGTAGAGGGAGGAAGGACGGTAGGTGAGGAGAGGAGGGAGGAGGGGGGGAGTGGTTGAGGAAGAAGGTGGTGAGGGTAGGGGTGAGGGTGAGGGTGAGGGAGAAGGAGGGGAGGGAGGGTAGAGGGTAGGGAAAGGTGAGGGTGAGAGGGAGGAGGGGGAGGTAGGTGAGGGAAGGATGGGAAGGGGAGAGAAGTTAGGTAGTGAGGTAGTAGGAAGTAGGTAAATGAGGAGGGTGAGTGGAGGATGGGGGGTGAGGATGGGTAGGAGAGAGGGTAGGTGTATGGTGAGGGAGGGTGGGGAGGGAGAGAGTGGTGGGAGGAAAGCGTGAGTGTGATGTACCAACTCACTTGATCGGGAAAAAGACTGAAAAATTATTAATTTGATGTAAAAGTTATCAAATTATTCATATAAATTATCAAGTTATTATCCCCCCCCCAAAAAAAAAAAAAAAAAAAATTACACAGTCATTTTTTTTTTGTTGCAATACCCCAACTAACTGGTTCAAGACTGTGAGTGAAACGTAAATTGATTTCATATAAATCATACAAAAAAAAACGAAAATTTTAAAGCTATTAACTAGGCCATAAACCCAATAATTTCACACACCTAATAATTTTTCCCAAAACTAAAAATAATAACAAAGGTTTAAAAAGCAAAAACCATTATGTTATTAACCTAAAAATACCTGAAGCGTAAAACATTAAAAAGATTACCATTTTAACATAACTTTAACACACCCAATAATTTTTTCCAAACTTCAGGACCGATACTAAAAAAAACTATCAATTAAGGTGAAAAAAAACTAAAATTATGAAGTTATCAACCCAGAAAAAGAACAAAAAACAAAAAGTTATCTACCCCCCCCCCAAAGAAAATATGCAAAATAAAACTTACTTGTTCAGGAATGAGATAAAAAAAAAGAATTAAAAGTTTGAAAAGTTAAATAAATAAGTTATCAACCCAAAAAAAAAAAAAAAAATACAATACAATTTCTTGTTCAAAACTGAGACAAAAATAAACAAAAATAAATAAAATAAAACATCAATTTGAAGGTTTTAAAAAAATCTAGAATTATAAGTTATCAACCCAGAAAAAAAAACTTGTTCAGGACCGAGACTAAAAAAAGATCAATTTAAAAATTCTTCGAGAATGAGACAGATCTGCAAAGCTAAAAATCATTAAAAAAAAACAAAACTTGTTCGGGAATGAGACAGATCTGCAAAGCTAAAAATCATTAAGTTATCAACCCAAGAATCGGGAATGAGACAGATCTGCAAAGCTAAAAATCATTAAGTTATCAACCCAAGAAAAAAAAAAAAACTTACTTGTTCAGAACCGTGACTGAAAAAAAACTATCAAGTTAAAAGTCTGCAGAACTAAAACCATGAAGTTACAAAAAACAAACTTACTTGTTCAGGACTAAGACTGAAAGGCCCCAGCTGAAGGCCTCCCGTGCCAGGCTGTTCAGGAACTTGGTCATACCACATAGCGTTGACCAACATGGACAGAAAGAGGAGGGCGAAGCATGAGGCAACACGCTGGCACCTGCGGATGGAGAGGGAGTCATGTGGAGGGAGAAGGAGAGGGAGGAAGGGAGGGAAAGTGAGGGAGGGAGGAGGGAGGGAGGGAGGCAGGGAGGGAGGGTGAGGGAGGGAGAGAGGGGTGAGGGAAAGGGAAGGAGGAAGGAGGAAGGGAGGGAAAGTGAAGGAAGGAGGGAAAGGGAAGGAGAGAGGGGTGAGGGAAAGAGAAGGAGGAAGGAGGGAAGGTGAGGGAGGAAGGGAGGGAAAGTGAGGGAGGGAGGGAGGGTGAGGGAAGGAGAAAGGGAGGGTGAGGGTGAGGGTGATGGAAGGACAGAGGGGTGATGGAGAGGTGAGGGAGGGTGAGAGGAGGAGGGAGAGAGAAGGGAGGAGGAAGGGAGAGAGGAGAGAGAGAGAGAGAGAGAGAGAGAGAGAGAGAGAGAGAGAGAGAGAGAGAGAGAGAGAGAGGGAGGGAGAGGGAGAGGGAGAGGGAGAGGGAGAGGGAGAGGGAGAGAAAACGAATGACCAAGAGAAAGAAAAAAGAAAGAAAGAAACCAAAAGAGACTGAGAAATCCACAAACAAACAAACGAAAGAAATTATATTTATATCAAAATAAAAACATACCAATTACCTCCTCCAACCTCCCCCTCCCCCCACCCCCATCCCCACTGCCCCGTCCCTCCTCCAACCTCCCCCCTCCCCCCATCCCCACCCCCACTCCCCCGTCCCTCCTCCAACCTCCCCCCTCCCCCCACCCCCATCCCCACTGCCCCGTCCCTCCTCCAACCTCCCCCTCCCTCCTCCAACCTCTCCCTCCCCCCTTTCCCCCCCACCCCCATCCCCACTCCCCCCTCCCCCCACCCCCATCCCCACTCCCCCGTCCCTCCTCCAACCTCTCCCTCCCCCCTTTCCCCCCACCCCCACCCCCACCCACCTGGTGAATCGCGACCGAGGCGGACGCAAGAACACGGAGAACCACAAGTGCCCATCTGCCAAGTTCTTGTTCTTCGTCGTGTTGAACAAGTGAGTGAACTCCGTCATCTGTTCTTTGCCGGCGACGGGAAGGAGGCGATCGATCTGTTGGAGATAAATTTATATATGTATAAGAAAAAGATGTAATATACATATATAGGGAAAGAAAATGAAAGATGTATGAAAGAAACATACATATATAGGGAAAGAAAATTCTATTTAAGAATACGTATGATAAAAATATGTTATATGGAATTATATGTGGAAAAACAAATCTCTTTAGAGCAATATATGGAATAACTAATTTGTATAAAAATATATACGGAATAAAAACAAATTTGTTTAAATCGATGTATGGAATAACTAATTTATATAAACATATATATATATATATATATATATATATATATATATATATATATATATATATATATATATATATATATATATAATATATATATATATATATATATATACGGAATAAATACAAATCTGTTTAAAACGATATATGGAATAACTAATCTATATAAAACATATATACAGAATTTTTTTTTAACACCAAACAGCAACACCATTAACAAAAACAACAACAACAACAAAAACCCACCAAGCAACAACAACAACTCAAACAAAAACAACAACACACCAGACAAAAAAAAAACAACAAAAAACAACAACAATAACCCACCAAACACCACCACCACCACCACCAACAACAACAACAACAACACCACCAGACAACACCACCACCAACCACCTCCAGCACCAGCAGCTCACCTGCCCGTCCTTGCTCTCCACCGCCACCACCACCACCACCAACCAGCACCAGCAGCTCACCTGCCCGTCCTTGCTCTCCACCGCCAGCCATTTATTGGCGATGAACTCGAACTTCCTTCCCGTCTGGACGTCGCGGAACACGATGTAGCTGAGATACCAAGACGCGTTCGGGCCTTTGCCGCTGTTGTCGTGCCAGATGCGCAGGAACTCGAGGTCGCCGAGGGGCCTGCGTTGGAGGGGAGGGGGGGGGAGGAGGGAGGGAGGGGGGGATGGAGGGAGGGGTGGTGGGTGGAGGGTGGAGGGAGGTGGGTGGAGGGAGGGTGGAAGGAAGGGAGGAGGGGAGGATGGAGGGAGGGGAGGATGGAAGGGTGGAGGGTGGAGAGGAAGAGGGAGGAGAAGTGGGGAAGGGAGGAGGGGAGGAGGGGTGGGGGAAGGGAGGAGGGGGGAGGGAGGAGGGAAAGAGAGTAAAAGGGTGAAGGGAGAAGGGGAGGAAAGGATGAAAGGGGGAGAGGGTGGAGGAGGGGAGAGGAGGGAGGCCAAGGGCCAGGGGGGGAGGTGGGGGAGTAGGGGGAAGGGAGAAGGGGAGGACGGAGGAAAGGGTGAGAGGGTGAGAAGTTGGAGAGAGAGACGGGAATAGGGAGGAGGGAGAGGGTGGAGGAGAAGGTGAGAGGAGAGAGGGTGAGAGGTTGGGGGAGAAGCGAGAAGGGGGAGGAAAGGGTGAGAGGGTGTTTGAGGTTGGGGGTTGGGGAGAGAGAGGAGGAGCGAGAGGGGGAGGAAAGGGAAGAGAGGGTGAGAGGATATTTGAGGTTGAGGATTAGGTGGGTGGTAGGGGGAGGGGTGGGGAAGCGGGTGTGGGGCAGGGGGGAGGAAGGGGAGGAGAGGATATTTAAAGTTGGGGGTAGGGTATGGGGTAGAGAGTGGGTATAGAGGAGAGGGGAAGGTGGGGGCGTGGGTGGAGGGATAGGGAGAGGAAAGCGAGAGGGTGTTGGAGATCGAGGTTGGGGAAAGGGTGTGGGTTAAGAATACACTTAGATAAATACACATACACAAGATCAAAATAAACAGATACACAGTATATAAATACCTCATTTGAAATAAAAACTTGTTCTGGTAGTATAAAGAAAGTTTAGTTTAGTTTAGTCCATTATTTACCACCCTGGCTAACTGCACAGGCGTGGGCAAGCTGGGGTACCTTTCATGCATAGTCATAACATTATATAATAGTACTTTATTTGAATTTTAGGCTATGTGACAAGTACTATATCAATTGCAAAGGCCTTTCTCTACTCATCATAAAGAAAGGAAATGAAAAATGGTGTAAATAACCTTAGACTAATGTAATTAATTGAATCATATCCCATAAAAAAAGAGAGAAAAGAAAACTTTATTATCAAATAAGGTAGGAAAAGAAAAGAAAAGAAAAGAAAAAAATACATATATACATATATATAAAAACATATATAAGATTATGATAAAACATTACAAATAAATGTATTAAAAAAAAAAAAAAAAAAAAAAAAAAAAAAAAAAAAAAAAAAAAAAAAAAAAATATATATATATATATATATATATATATATATATATATATATATATATATATATATATATATATATATATATATATATACATAATTAATATAAAAAATCTAAAACGCAAAATCAAGGATGATGAAAAATAGAAAAACAAATAAGGGAACAAAACACTTTACCAAAAGCAAAACAAACAAACAAACACCAAGAGAAGTTTATGGACAAACAAACATGAAAATAATAAAACCAACACGAGTATAGAAGCAACAACATAAATAATTAAAGAAAGAAATAGAAAAATAAGCAACATTAATAAACACCAACATAAATAAACATAACGTTAAATAAACATAAATAAACATAACATCAAATAAACATAAATAAATAAACATAAACATAACAACATAAATAAACAACAACATAAGTAATCAAAAAAATCGGAAAACATGTACATAAACATTAAAACCCACCCACCCACCCGCCCTTCTAACCCACCCACCCACCCGCCCACCCTTATAACCCCCCCGCCCACCCACCTACTCTCCCTTCTAACCTACCCACCTACTCTTATAACCCACCTACCTACCCACCCATCCTTATAACCAACTCACCCACCCACCTACCCGCCCACCCTCATTTCAAACCAACCCACCCACCCACCCTCCCTCCCTTCTAACCCACCCACCTAACCACCCTTCTAACCCCCCCCCACCCACCCATCTACCCTTATAACCCACCCACCCAACCACCCTTCTACCCCCCCCCCCACCCTACCCGCCCACCCCCTCCCTACCCGCCCACCCCCTCCCTACCTGGGCACCGCCAGCACGAACACATCGACGGCGCCCTTCCTGAAGACCCCTCGCTCGGCGCCGGAGAAGGTCCTTACGTCGGTCTCCTCTCGCGCCCCCGTCAGGATGAACTGCACCGCCGAGTCCGTCTGCGCCTCCGTCTTGTTGCCGGTGAAGACGAGCACTTCGTACAGGTACTTGTCCCGCGCGTTGTTGTCCGGGAGAGGGGTGGCTCCGAGCTAAGGGGTGGGGGGGAAGGGGGGAGTGGGGGGTTTATGAGGGGGGGGGGGTTGGAGGGAGTGGGGGAGGGGGGGTTATGAGGGGAGAGGGTGAGAGGAGGGTGGGAGGATTGGAGGAGGGGGGATGGGTGGGAGGATGGTAGGTGGGTAGGGGTGAGGGAGGGGGAGGGAGGTGGGGGAAGGTGGGAGGGGGAGGGAGGTGGGGGAAGGTGGGAGGGGGAGGGAGGGTAGGAGAGAGGTAGGGGGAAGGGGTGAGGGAGGGGAGGGAGGGTGGGAGAGGGTGGGGGTAACGAGTGGAGGTGAGGGGTGTGGGGGGAGGGGAAGTAGGTGGGGGAGGGAGTAAAGTGGGGTAGGGGCGAAGGGTGAGATGGTGAGATGGCAGGGGGAGTGAAGATAGGAGGAAGGGGGGAGGGGGCGGGGGAGTGGTGGGTGAGGGGGTGAAGTGGGGAAAGGTAAGGATAGGAGGGAGGGAGGGAGGGAAAGAGGGAAAGAGGGAGGGAGGGAAGGGGTTGTGAGGGGGTGGGAGAGAAAGTAGGGGTGGGTGAGAGGGAAGGAGGGAGAGGGGGAAGGGGGTGATGAGGGGGTGGGAGAGAAAGAGAAAAGGTGGGGGGGGGGGAGAATTGTGAAAGGAAGGAAGGGGTGTTTTTTCGTTACTGTTCTTGCCAATACTATCGTCAGTTTCGTGGTTAGATACTACTATTATTATTATTATAGTTATGTTATCAATTATGATCATTACTATCATCATGATACTATTATTATCGATATTACCATCATGTTACTATTATTATCATCATTATTATCATGTTATCATTACCAACATCATTATCAATTTGGCTTCATGTGTATATATATATATTTTTTTTCACATCTCACTTCTGTATGTCAACTGTTTAATTCTATTCCCCCACACTCTTTGATTTTCCCATTCTTATTTTATTTTTCTCTTTCTCTCTTTGATTCACTCTCTCTTATACTCTCACTTTCTCTTTCCCTTTCTCTCCCCCCATTTCTCTCTCTCTCTCTCTCTAATACCCTCTCTCTCCCCTCTCCCTCCCTCACCTCCCCTCTTCCTCCCTCCCTCCCTCTCCCTCCCCTCCCCTCTCCCTCCCTTTCTCCCATCCCTCTCCCTCTCCCTCCTACACCCCACTCACCTGCGACAAATCCTTCTTATCCTTGTGTCTCGCCCAGATCATCAGCAAGACGAAAATAGACAGACTGAGAATCAACGTAAGATAGATGGTGAGGTTGTCGGAAAACCCCATGTTGGCGAAGACGAAGCTAAAGTCAATGGTGTTTGGCATCACGAACATCCCCGAGCCGAAGCTGGTCAGGTGGGTGGTGTTGCATTCCGTCGAGTTGTAGTTCGAGAAGACCACCTGGTGTTGAGGTGGTGGTGAGGTGGTGGTGAGGTGGTGGTGTTTTGTTTATTTGATTCTATTTTTTTTTGTGTGTGTGTATTTTTTATTTTTTTTTACTGTATTTCTATCATTATTATTATTATTATTATTATCATTATTATTATTATTATTGTTATTATCATCATTATTTATTTTGATTGTGGAATGGTGGTGTTTTTATTTCGTTTTTTATTGTTTTGTTTTCTTTTCTTTTCTTTTTAATTTGATTGATTGTGTGTGTGTGTGTGTGTGTGTGTGTGTGTGTGTGTGTGTATGTGTCCGTGTGCGTGGGTGTTTCCCTGTATGTGCATGTGTATATGTGTGTATGTATACAAGTATGTATACACATACACCTATTCCTAGATAACCTCACTCTCTTCGCCAACCCCATCCCCCCCCCTCAATTCCCTTGTCCCTTCCCAACCCCCCTTAAACACCCTCAGAAAATATCCACACTCACCTCCAGGCCATCATCCACCCAGTCATTAAGGGTCTTATTGAAGTAATAACACCCTGACGTGAAGACCCTTATGTAATAGTCTACGGTGATGTTCTGAAGGGCGTCGTTGGACACGTTATTGCCCCAAGGATCTTGCATAAGGCTCACGTTGAAATCGGGCTTGAATTCGCCGACGCCCACGAAGTATTGGCCCGTCTCGTTAATCTCCCTGCTCGTGAAGAACCAGTCGTGGGTGTCTGGCGTGGGCGGGTGGGCGTGTGGGCGGATGGGTGGGTTGGATGAGAGAAAGAGGGAGAGAGAGAGAGAGAGAGAAGATAGTGGGTTATTGTTTATTTTTCTATTATTTATTTATTTATCTATTCATTTATTTACGAGAGGGAAAGGGAGAGAGGGAAGGTGAGAGGAAGAGGGAGGGAGAGGGAGAAGAAAGAGGGAAGGGGAAAAGTTGGGAGGGGGAAAGAGATGGAGGGAAGGGATATATATATATATATACATATATATATATATATATATATATATATATATATATATATATATATATATATACACATATTATATATATATATATATATATATATAAGTATGTATGTATATGGAGAGAGCGAGAGCGAGAGAGAGAGAGTAAAAAAAAAAAAAGACCAAAAATACAGAAAAAAAAACATACACCATAAAGACCCTCACCCCCACCCCCCCACACCCCCCCCCCAAAAAAAAAATCATCCCAAAACTCCACGGAACTCACCATCATGTTTGGGGATGTCCTCTAGCATGGAAAAGAAGATGTGGTCCTTCAGCGTCGGGACCTTTGGCGCTGAGACCAAGGCGAACAGACGGTGGTTCTCGGGGTCGACAGGAGTTATCTCCAGGTTCACTGATAAGCCGTTCTGTTGGGGAGGGGTTGAGGGGGGGGAGAGAGAGAGAGATTTATATATGTATATATATGTATATATATATATATATATATATATATATATATATATATATATATATATATTTAATGAATAAATAAACACACACACACTCACACACTCACACACACACACACACACATATATATATAAATATATATATATATATATATATATATATATATATATATATATATATATATGTATATATATGTATGAATATATATATATATATATATATATATATATATTATATATATATATATATATATGTATGTATATGTATGAATATATATATATATATATATATATATATATATATATATATATATATATATATATATATATATATATATATATATATATATATATATATAACACATATATTTATATATATGTGTGTGTGTGTGTGTGTGTGTGTGTGTGTGTGTGTATGTGTGTGTGTGTGTGTGTGTGTGTGTATACTGTGTATACACACAGACACACAGGCACACACATATAAAATACATACATACATACAACCTTTATTCATAAATTATTAAATAATGCTAAGTTTGTCCACAAATAAGGATCTTGTACCACAGCTGTCGCAACATTGGCCAACTGAACTACAGCTGACCATTAAAACACGTTCCAGATCTCATTTGAACAACAAACCTTCACTGTGAGATTTTACTAACCTTAGTAACGTTGAAAGTACTGTACATTATAGGGATCTGCTGAAGCTGTGACTCCTGACTTGCGTTGATGTACTGGAAGTCTGGAGCAGTAAAATGTACACTTTTTTTTAGAAAATGTATATGCCAGGTAATAATTTCTCTTGGATAAATAAATAAATAAATAAATAAATAAATAAGAGAATAATAAAAAACAACATTAAAGTAGAAAATTATTATGAACAATTCTTATTCTTATCGAACTGTTTTTTTTAATACGTTCTTATTTCTACCTTTCTGGACTTACAGGAAATGATGAAGAAAATTATATAATTAAGTGTGAAAATAATACAGTAATTACAACCACAATTAGGGAGGAAACTTGACTCTTAACAAATAAACAAAGGAGTCAACTTATCATTAAGTTTAGAAGACTTTCCTCTGACTTGAACTTGCCACGAAATCGACATTTTCTTTATCGTTCGTAAAAGGAATGGCATTTTATCTCTATCCAGATGCTTAATCATTTCCAGTATCTAGTCAACTTAAATATCATCAGAGGAAGTGTAAGAAAAAAGAAAAAGAAAAACAAGGAAGAAATAAGAAC
The DNA here is from genome assembly GCF_015228065.2 of Penaeus monodon. Lineage (NCBI taxonomy): Eukaryota > Metazoa > Arthropoda > Malacostraca > Decapoda > Penaeidae > Penaeus > Penaeus monodon. The sequence continues at coordinate 19,135,940 of NC_051423.1, read as the reverse complement.
AGAAAGAAAGAATGAAAGAAAAAAAAAAAAAAAAAAATGTGAGTATATATAAAACAAAATTTATCAAAAATTTACAGAAAGAAATTGCTCCCTCGGAGGACTTGCTCCCTCAGTTCTCTGTGTCGTTTCCATGAAATGATTTAAATTCCTATTGTGAAAATTGGTATTTTCTTTCATTCCATCAACGTTAGACTATTTTACTATCCTTCGCGAGTAAAATGGACCATCTATTTGATATGGAAATGAGTCTAATTAGATGGGAAACTTTATGGTTTTATTTTTTTCCCCGTAATGACGGTTTCATTGCAAATTTTCTTAAAACGTAGACGCGTTTTAAGACTATTTAACACGAAACATTTAAAAAAAATTAGGCTGTAACTATTTCAGAAGTGAGAATCCTTTCGAAATGTGTCCTTTCGAAATGTGTATCCTTTCGGAATGTGTCCTTTCGAAATGTGTATCCTTTCGGAATGTGTCCTTTCGAAATATGTATCATATAAAAGTATATGTACTTTCTCTATATGTATCATTTCAAAATATGTTTCCTTCCTCAATATGTTCTTTCGAAATATGTGCCCTTTCTCAATATGTATTATTTAAAAAAAATGTGTCCTTTCTCAATATGTCCTTTCAAAATATGTGTCCTTTCGAAATATATCCTTTCAAAAACATGTGTCCAGTCAAAATATATCCCTTCGAAATATGTATCATTTCAAAATATGTGTCCTTTCGAAATATGTATCCTTTCAAAAACATGTGTCCTTTCAAAATATGTGTCTTTTGAAGTCCAGCTCGACGCAGAAGCCTCTTAGGATTAAATCTGTTTTCAAAAAATAGATAAAAAAAAAATCAGTATTTACTTTTCCCAAGCTTCATAAAAGAATATAAATAAGATAGAATAAACAGATAAATAAATAGAATAATAAAAACAACCAAACGCACGTAGGTTCCAAGACCAGTGTGAACCCTAGCTGGACCCTACCTGAAACCTAGCTGGAACCTAGCTGGAAGCTAGCTGGAACCTTGCTGAACCCTATTTAGATCCTAGCTGGAAAACCTAGCTGGAACCTACCTGGCAAAGAGGAGCCGTTCCCCACATTCCGGGTCAGCAAGAGGCGAATGGGCTGGACCCTAGCTGAAACCTAGCTGAACCCTAGCTGGACCCTAGCTGAAACCTAGCTGAAACCTAGCTGAACCCTAGCTGGACCCTAGCTGAAACGTAGCTGAAACCTAGCTGGACCCTAGCTGGACCCTAGCTGAAACCTAGCTGGACCCTAGCTGAAACCTAGCTGAAACCTAGCTGGACCCTAGCTGAAACCTAGCTGAAACCCAGCTGGCCTAGCTAAACCTACTAGCTGGGACCCTAGTGAAACCTAGCTGGAACCCTATCTGGAAACCTAGCTGGACCTAGCTGAAACCTAGCTGAGCGACCTAGCTGAAACCTAGCTAACCTAGCTGAAACCTAGCTGGAACCTAGCTGGGCCCTAGCTAACTAGCTGGACCCTAGCTGAAACCTAGCTGAAACCTACGACCTGTGAACCTAGCTGAAACCTAGCTGAACCAGCTGACCCTAGCTGAAACTACTGAACCTAGCTGGACCCTAGCTGAAACCTAGCTGGACCCTAGCTGAAACCTAGCTGAAACCTGGGACCTAGCTGGGACCCTAGCTGAACCTAGCTAAAACCTAGCCCTAGCGGAAACCTAGCTGAAACCTAGCTGGAACCTAGCTAGAGTGAACCTAGCTGAACTGGACTAGCGGACCTGACTAGGCTCTGAAACCTAGCTGGACCCTAGCTGGACCTAGCTGAAACCTACTGAAACCTAGCTGGACCCTAGCTGAAATACCTACACTGAAACCTAGCTGACCTAGAACTAGCTGGACCCTAGCTGAAACCTAGCTGGAACCAGTGACTAGTGATCCAGCGACTAAGCTGAACCTAGCTGAAACCTAGGGACCCAGCCGAAACCTAGCTGAAAACTAGCTGGACCCTAGCTGAAACCTAGCTGGACCCTAGCTGGGCCCTAGCTGAAACCTAGCTGGAACCTAGCTGAAACCTAGCTGGAACCTAGCTGAAACCTAGCTGGAACCTAGCTGGACCCTAGCTGAAACCTAGCAGGAATAAAGGTGTACCCTAGCAATAACCTAGCAATAACCTAGCTGGACCCTAGCTGGAACCTAGTTGGACCCTAGTTTGACCCTAGCAGGAGCCTAGCAGGAACCTACCCGGCAGAGAGGAGCCGTTCCCCACATTCCGGGTGAGCAGGAGGCGAATGGGCTCCACCAAATCCCAGACTTCGAGGCTGTCGAGGTTCCTGTCGAAGAGGTCGAGGTCCAGAACCCGAGTTTCAGGCGACAGGTCCCTGGCGCCGCCGGTGTAGGTCTGGGGAGGGGAGGAGGGGGTGGGGAAGGGGGGTGGGGAAGGGTAGGGGAGTGGAGGAAGGGAGGGGAAGGGTGGGGGAAGGGTAGAGGAGTGGAGGGGGGTAGAGAAGGGGGTGGGGAAGAGTAGGGGGGTAGAGAAGGGGGTGGGGGTGGGGATGGTTGGGAGAGTGGAGGAAGGCGTGGGGAAGAATTAGGGGAGTGGAGGTGGGGGTGGGGAAAGGTAGGGGAGTGGGGGAGGGGGTGGGGAAGAGTCAGGGGGGTAGAGAAGAGGCGATGTAAGTAAGTACATGGATATATGTTTGTATACATGAGTTCGTACATCTGTATACGTACACACACATACACACGAATGCAAACACTTACACACACACACACACATACACACACGCACACACACACACACACACACACACAGCCTTACACATATACCAGCCTCTTACATTTTATCATCCATCCATCCATCCATCTATCCATCCATCGATCTGTCTATTTTTCCATCCATCTATCCATCAATCTATCCATTTTTGCCTCCATTAATCGATCTATCTGTTTTTCCACCCATCCATCCACCCCAGCCGCCCACCCACCCACCCACCCCCCCCCTTTTTTTCCCCCAAAACCCA